>NC_133658.1:338059650-338311596 GCF_037893015.1 Macrotis lagotis | reverse complement strand
ATCTAGCACATGGGACACTTGATTTCCTACCCCCATAGTACACACTTTCCTTTTTTTCTTCTTCTGCTTGAAATCTCTGATTGTCCATAAGCTTCAACCCAAATGCCATATTCTACATATATTCTCTCACTAGATCCCTTTATCTTCTAGTGCACCCCCTCCCACAATAACCTTGTATTTTGTATACATCACATATACACTTATATGTGTGCATGTTGTCTCTCCCATTAGAATTTAAGTTCCTTGATTGTAGTGATTACTTTCTTATTTTGATATCTTCATTTTGATATCTTATTTTGATATCTTCTAGCACATGATAAAAACAATAAATATTTGCCAATTGAGTGTTATTATCATTGACTATTAACACAGGTTCTATTCAGCATTTCTAGTTGCTAATTACAGGGCATCAAAGACTGAGAAATAAATGGAGAGAGAGGAGGAACCAAGTTTAGACAGCATGAGATTATCCAAGAGCCTAGTGTTCATAGGAGCATAGGGCTGTAGATGGAGGTCTTGAAGAGACCTCATAGATTTTTTTGTTGTTGTTTTAAGCTTCTATTCAATTTCCAGATTTTAGTTCAGAATCCTGCTTCCTACACTTATTTGACAATACAACTCATTGATCTTTTATCTGTGTAAATTTCCCTTTCTACAAAATGAGTATAAAAAAAGTACCTACATCACTTCTCCCCTCTTCTCTTTGTGTGAGATTCAGATCAAATAAAATTAAATTGCTACAGATAAATGCTAGTTAGTTTTACTAGTTATTTAACAATGAGACATATTCTGAATGCTGTTGTTGAGTTGCTTTCAGTTGTGTTCAACTTTTCATGATCTCCTTTGGGATTTTCTTGGTAAGGATTTTGGAGTGCTTTGCTGTTTCTTTCTGTAGTACATTTTACAGTTGAAAAAAGGAGGCAAACAGGTTAAGTGACTTGCCCAGGGTCACATAATGAATAAGTATCAGAGTATAGATTTGAACTCACAAAGAGCAGCTTCCTTGGTTCTAGGCCCAGCCCTCTATCCACTGTCCTTTGTAATTTCTAAAATCATATCTCCCCTTCCTAAGATATGAACTATCCTAAACTAGACTTCTCTGGAACCCCAATGTCTAGAAGTCATTTCATCATATTCTCAAACTCTCTTGACACTCATCCATTTCCTGCCTTTCATCTGGGGGTCAAATTCCACAAGCTCCTACCTTTTCTGTAGAGACTTTCTTCCATTGCTCATTTATAAAATCTTTCCCAGCTAACTTACTTTTTTCTGCTCCCCTTTGTCTTATCTAGTTTCTCATTCTCCACAACTGCTGGCCCTGAGTCCTGACCAGTAGAGGAAACAGTTAGCTAAGTTCCCACAGAGATAAAAATAAGGTCAAATTTTAAGACAAAGATGCTACATAGTAAACATAAATGCTTCCTATCATTCTGGCCATAGTAAGTCAACAAGAATTTGTTAAGCACCTACTATGTCCCAGGCGATATACTAGGCAGCTCTCCTATCTTTTCTCAACCCACCACTTGGCTTTTTGCAAGCAAAATTTAGAACTGGAAAGAGATTTTTTTTAGCACATTTTACAAAAGAACAAACTGAAGTTTAAAAATAAACTGCTCTGTGGTCATACAGAGATAGAAAATAACAGAACTGAGATTCAAACCCAAGGCCTCTAATTTCATAGCCAGAGTTCTCTCCTCATCATCACAGCTGTTCTTTCTGAAAAAGAATGGCTTATGTTTAATTCACAAGCCAGTTTAGGTAGTTGAATTTTAAATAATTCACATACCCTTGCTTTTAATATTTGTAGTTGTTGAATTCTCCTAATAAAACATTTAGGGGATTTCCCCCCTGAAGTCTATTTCACTTGGAGAATGATTTGTTTTCTGAAATAGAGGACTTTGCTGCCCTCTCACTATTTCCCTTGCTCCATCCCAATCCCTGTCTATTGCTTTAACAGGGGGTGAAAGACTCCTGTGGAAGTTGGCAGTGTTTAGATGTCCTATCAGTGTTAATATTTCTCTCACTAACCTAAAGGCCTAGAAAACTCACAGGTACTGGTTTTGCTGCCACACAAAGACATTAAATTTGCTGAGACACTTGAGGGGGGTGGGCCCCCACAGGTATCTTTTACCCACGAGGGGTCCCCTTGCACAAGACAAACTTCCCAGGTGCCAGCAGCTATGTTCAAAGAATATACTTGCTTTTATGGCCCCTTATATTTCATTCTCTACTGCCGGGAATGGAGAACCATGCTGGGTTTGTGCATTTGTAATTTGGGCAGGAACAGATGGGAAGAGCACAGTTGGAAGTAATACAACCATTAAAATAATCTATGTTGCTCGTAACTCTTTGATGTGAGAGAGGTGAGAAGCCCCATGCATGGAGCTTCTAGTCACCCAATCCTCAGGGACATTCACTTTGAGGGTGGGGGGATATAGCTCTTACAGTTGATGACACATTATGCATTCAAAGTTTGTAGAGTCTTCTGACTTTTGTCTAGCTCCTAGGTTCCAGTGATGGAGAATAATAGAAACTGAATTAAACTGAACAAACATTTAAATGACTACACTATGCAGACCCATTATGTGAGGAACTGGAAGATTAGAAAAAATAAACATTTGTTATCCTCAAGAACATTACATGTCACAATGGAGATGTGACATAGATAGTGTCTTTGTTTTTAGTCTTTATTTTTTCAAGGCAATGGGGTTAAGTGGCTTGACCAAGGACACACAGCTAGGTAATTATTAAGTGTCTGAGGCCAGATTTGAACTCAGGTACTTCTGACTCCAGGGCTGGTGCTCCATCCACTGCACTACCTAGCCACGTCCTTTGCCTTTAGTCTTCACCTGGACTCTACACATCTACCAAAATGCTATTCCTAAAATGCATATTTGTACATGTTGCTTCCCTGTTTACCAGGATCTAGCAGAGATGAAATATGATTGCCCTGTTTAGCATTTTAAAACCTTTATTATCTGGCTCCAGCCTTTCCAGATTTATTGCATATTAGTTAAATGATCATAGGATCATTCATTCCAGCCAAATTAGGCTGCTTGCTGTTCCACAAATACAAGATTCCATCTTTTTTCTCTGAGCATGTGTCCATTCTGGTGCCTTATGCCTAGACAATGTTTTCCTTTTCACTTCCATATCACTGAATCTCTAAATTTAAAAAAAAAAACCTCAGCTCAAGAGTCACCTTTGACATGAGACCTATCCTGGTGACATTTGCTAAAATTGCACTCCTAAATTACTTTATACCTACTGCATATTTATTTATCTGCATACATGTTGTTATTCCCTCCTCTCCTCCCTGCTGCAGTAGAATGTCAGCTCTGTGAAGGCATTAACAGTTTAATTTATATTTATATACTTAGTGGCTAACATAATGTTAGTACAAAGGAGACAATTAATAAGTGCTTGTTTAATGAATGCATATATAAGTACAAAGTATATGCAAAGTAATTTCAAGATGGAGAAAGAAATGATTTCACAAATTTGGATTTAGAATAACTAGATTCAAAGCTTATGAACTCATTACTTTCGTCCCTAAAAGTTTTAGAGGAAAGGATGGTAGAACATCTTCCTCAAAGCACAAATGTGCCACATCTTAGTAAGGATATTGAGAAATGGAAACGTATCCAGATAAATAACAAAAGAAAACACAGCAACTACTGCTCATATTTGTTTAATGCTTTAGGTTTTTCAAAGTTCTTTTTATTGTTGTTGTTCAGTCATTTCAGTTGTTTCTGACTCTCAGTGACCCCATTTGAAGTTTTCTTGACAAAGATTCCAAAGTGGCTTTTCCTTCTCTAGAGTATTTTACAGTTGAGAAAACAGAGGCAAACAGGGTTAAGTGTCTTGCCCAGGGTCACAAAGTTAGAAAGTATCTGAAGTCAGATTTGAACTCATTTTGTCACAGCCCCTCAAAGTTCTCTAAATGATTTCATTAGAATTCCATTTTATCTCTGTGAGAAGAAGCAAATATGATCCTCATTTGATACATGGGAGGTCTTAGTTTCCACATTTGTAAAATGAGGATAGAATTAAGCATTTAGTAGAAGTGGAATTTGTTTAAACTTTTATGCAAAGCAATTCAAAATTATTAGAGAACAGCTTGTAACTATCCACACCCCTTTAAACTCATAACATTGTCATATCTGGGAATATTCCCTAGGGGGATCTAGAAATGAGAAATGATTTCAATATGTCCCCAAAGAAGAGTAGATATAGTTTGTGTTGTAGTAAAGGATTGGAAACAAAATGGTTTTCAATCTCTTGGGGAATGATTAAAAATGCATAATGCTAATTAAACATTTTATCTCTGTTTCACCCTTTTTAGATCTAAGGACTCCTGAGGTATGGTAACTCACTGTATTGTTTACTGGGTCTAAAGTTAGGAAGAACTGAAATCAAATCCTGCTGCAGATGTTTTCTAGCTGTGTGATCTTGAGCAAGTCATTTAACCTTTCTCTCAATTTCTTTATTTGTAAAAGGGAGATAATAACAGCTACCTCCCCAGACTGCTGTGAGGGCCAAATAAAATATTTATAAATCACTTAGTGTGTCTAGCATATAATAAGTTATATAAAATGTTAGTTATTATTATCATAATTATTATATAATGACTACAATTTGTGAGGTCTTGGAGATAGCACAAAGAATGAGCAATACCTACTTGCAAGTGTTTTAAATTCTAATGGGGAAGAGGAAAAGGATATACAAAATATATATGGCATATAATATAAGCTTAAAAACCACAATTATGAAGTAATTAAGAACAAGGCATTTGGGGAAGGAGATTGCTGACTTTTGGTAAGGAGGATCAGGAAAAGCTTCAAGAAAAATAATACTTGAGGGATGTCTTAATGGAAGAGAGGGACCCTATGGTGTGAAGGTAAGAATGATTAGGTAGGTGGGATGGCCAATATGATGGTACAATGATGGGAAATAGAGAATCACATGAGAAGAAGAGAAGATCAGTTTGATTGGATTGGAGAAAGCAGAAGATGGAGAAATGTTCAATAAAAATGGAAAGACAGGTTGGAGTCAAGTAATATAGGGCTTTAAATGCTAAACAGAAAATTTTGTATTTATATTCCAGAGGCAGAAGAAAAGCACTAGGTACAATTAAGTAAGAGGGGCACATAATCAGAATAATGCTTGAAGCAAATGACTTGGCAGCAGAGTGGGCAATATACTGGAATGGAGAGAGAATTCAATAAGGGAGATCAATCCTAGGGTTATTGATATAATCTAGGTAAGAAGTGCTGAGGCCTGAGTGAAACCATGGTAATTGTGTGAATAGAAAAGGCAAGATCTGGCAACTTGTGTGCATATGTGAGGGAGGATCAGGAGATTAAGATAATGCAGAAGTTAAGGAGACCAAGGATGGTGGTAACTACTTAAAGCAATAGATAAGTTACAAAGAAGGGAATATTGAAGGGAAGGATAACAAGTTTAGTTTCTGACATGTTGAGTTAAAGATTTCTCCAGAGCATCTAGTTTGAAATGTCAAATTTGTGAAGCTCATGGAAGGAGTTGGGTCTGAATATAAATCTGGGGATCATCTCCATAGAGATGGCAGATAAACTCAAGTGAGCCAATGAGATTAGACAGAACCTAAAGGGAGAAGAGACAAAAAAGAGAAGCTAGGTCAGAACCCCGAGGAACACCCACAAATAGGGGACATAATATAGATGATAAACCAGATCACAAAACAAAGAGGGAGCACTAAGATAGGTTAGGAGACAAACCAGAAGAGAAAAATGTGACACAGACAAAAGAGTGGTTAAAAAATACCAAATGAAGATGGCATATGAATGAATGAAGATAGGTCTAAGAAAAGACTATCAGATTTGGCAATTATAGGCCACTGGTAACTTTGTGGAGAACAGTTTCAAAAGAATGATTAAGAGTGAAAATAAATTAAAAAAAAGTTAAGGAGTACATGAGAGTAGAGATAAACAAGGAAATATATATATATATATATATATATATATATATATATATATATTTTTTTTTTTTTTTTAAAGAAGGATTTTTGGGGGATGGCTAGGTGGTGCAGTAGATAGAGCACAGGCCCTGGAATCAGGAGTACCTGAGTTCAAATTTGCCCTCAGACACTTAATAATTACCTAGCTGTGTGGTCTTGGGAAAGCTACTTAACCCCATTGCCTTGCATAAAAATAAAAAAATAAGTATTTTTGGCTTAAAAAGGCAAGCTAGAAAAATGTTCATAGCTTAAGGTGATAACACCAGATTTTTTCCTTATATATTGATTAGCTTTGCTCATTTTATTATTTCTCTTTTTTTGTTCTGTATCATAATCATTAGCTTTCTGCGAGTGATGGGGGAAGATTGATGGGAAATGTAGATCACTTAAAAAGAAAAGATGTCAATAAAATCCATTTAAAATTTTAATAGAAAAATTATAAATATGAAAAATTCTTCAAAATTTGGAGGTTTTAATAGAAAAAACACAAAGTGAAAAACATTATAGCCAATGGTTCCAATGATATAAAGAAAAAAACCCACAAAATACATAATTCATAATCTTGATTCCAGAGGATTGTTGTTAGTACTTCCTGTCTCTTGCTAAAATTATGAAATGGTATTATATATGGGCTATCAAACATGATCATTGAATCACTTTGTTTTGCCTGTTTTTCTTTACATTGAGGGAGGATTCTAATGGGGATAGGAATGGTGTTTTGGGGAAATGACAATTTTATATAGGTATGTATGTGTACATATACATATGTACACATATACATTAATGAGAGGTTAAGTATCTAGAGCATTGTGTTCATTTCTGGCTGCCACATTTTAGTAATATTATATGTTGGAGGTTTTCGGAAAAGTGTACTGAAGAGGTAGAAAGGATTTGAAAATATTATCAATTGAGAATTGATTGAAAAAAATGAAGATGCTTATCCTGGAGCTGTTATTCAATCCTGTCCAATTATTTGTGACCCTTTTTTGAGTTTTCTTGGCAAAGATATGGGGGTGGTTTGTCATTTCATTTGCCAGTATCCAAACAGATTAAGTGTTTTATTCAAAGTCAAACAGTTAATGTCTGACACCAGATTTGAACTCGAATCTTTCTGACTCCAGGAGCAATGCTTTAGTTGCTCTACCCTAGCATAGAAAAACTTTAGATTTGAAGTACTTTAATGTAGAAGAGGAATAAGAATTGTTCTTCCAGACCATAACTTTGTACTATTGGACCCCCCACTTTGGATAGGATAGTTTTTATATTCTCTTGTTGGGAATCAGACCTCCTTGCTATCTCTACATGAGACAATGACTTTTCCCTTTTCAGCTGTATCACTTTTCTCTATTAGAATATATGCACCTTAAAGACAAAGGCTACCTTCCTTGTCTGTATTTGTTTCAATACACTTAGGATGTTGTAAGTGCTTAATGTTTTATCCATCCATTCATTCATCTATCCATCCAAGCAGATATCAAATTGTAATTTGAGGAATAGCGAATAGGCAACAGCATAATCTGCTTATGCATACCCCACATGCAAGAAACTTGGGAGCCTGCTTCCAAGATGTCATGATCTCATATAAGAGAGTTACATTAGAAAGATTTGTAGCATACAAAGATATTCTGTAACTGGTTCCAGTTTTCTAGTCAAATGATCACAAGGAAACTTTTTGATTAACTATATCACCAGAATTTGAGAAATTAAAAAGACACTTGTTAGAATTCATCCCTTCTAGCCCAACCAAGAGAATAATGTACACATTAACAGCATCATTGTGGGATGATCAACCTTGATGGAAGCAGCCCTTCTATGTAGTTCAAAGCTAGGACAACTGTATTAGACCAGTTGAGGACAATGTTATCCCCATCCAGAGGAAGAAAAAACAAACAAACAAACAAAAATAACTCTTTCAGAATCTAATAAACACTTTATAAAAATTATCTCTTATGTATCCCTTTCCCTTAAACCCAATTCTTCCTACAGAAAAATGATTAATCTGTAAACATGTTTCTCAAAAATATGATTGTACAATACTAACCTGACTGTTCACCACTGAGGGAAAGGGGGTGGGAAGGGAGGGTGGAAGGAAATTTTATAACTTAAAAATATACATGTGCCTATGGATGAAAAAATATAAAAAAAATCGATCTCTTCTTTGACTCCTTCCCGCCTAGCTGCTTTTTTTTATAGAGAAGAGGCAACTCATCCCCTAAGACATACTCTTCAAATCCTGAGGGGGATATATAGCTAGTCTAAATCAAAGATTATGAATGAGGCTATGAAGTTATTGCTGCAAGAGGCAGATGTTGGATGGAGAAGACCCAAGTCATTTTCTTTTTTGGTATTTCCTCTCCTTTCTATCCAGAATGCAACCAGGAAGGAAGGTGTAAAACAAGAGGAAGGGACAAGTTCTAGATGAATGTACATTAGTTCCAAAAAAAATTTGAATTTGATATGGTAGAGAACTTCCCAAGAATTAGAACAATACAAAGACAGGATGATCACCTCTTAACATATGTTATAAAGAAAGTAAAGAAGTTAAAAGAAGGAAATGGCAAACCACTCCAGTGTCTTTGTCAACAAAATCCTAAATGGGGTCTGGAAGACATAACTGAGACCACTGAACAACAACAACAAAGGGAGTGAACATTTTGAGTGTATTGTACAGGGTTTTTTGTTCAGACTGTGGGTCAGACAAAATGACCTTTGAAGTCTCTTCCAATTCAGAAGTTTGGTGATTCATTGATCCTGAAAGAGTTGAAGTTATTTGATCATGGTTTTAAAAAAGATCCAGTGTTGTAATAATTCGAAAAGAGTGAAAAGGGACTTAATTTCATATCTACATGAAGATCATTTGAAGGAAGAGAGGATATTTAGACTGAGGAAAAAAGCCAAATGGGGGTATGAGATGTTTTTAAAAAATTAAATTTTGGGGCGGCTAGGTGGTGCAGTGGATAGAGCACCCATCCTAGAATCAGGAGTACTGGAGTTCAGATTCGGGCTCAGACACTTTATAATTCCCTAGCTGTGTAGCCTTGGGCAAGCCACTTAACCCCAGTGCCTTTCAAAAAATAAAAAAAAATTAAAAAAGATTAAATCTAACTTTTTTCAGGGACCATCAATTTATTATGGGTCTCAGTGGCCATCATTCAGGGCAGAATTCCTCTGGAGAATAAATTTCATCATCCTCAGGACCACCAGCTGCTGGCCAAGTATTACCAACAAACTGATAATAGCAGCACCCTCACCTCCACCTAGTACATCCCAGATCACCAGTCCTGCTTCCATCTCAGTTCTTACAGCAATACTTGTGGAGATGTGATTGTAGTACTTCCCTCCTCACTAGTCACATCTTCTGATGACCTGAAAGAACATATCACACCAAAGTCCTTGCCCCATTAAATGGTTCAATACATGTAATTTTATCAATGGAAATGTTCCTAGAGAAGCTACATTCCTATCTGCCTTTCTGCAGCAACCTAAGGACCACGGGACATTTCCATCTCAATTACAGTTGAAACCTCCAATATATATATTATCTCCCCCATTAGAATTTATACTTATTTAGGGCAGAGACTGTCTTGATTTCCTATTTATATCCCCAGAACTTTGCATATAATAAGTGCTTAATAAATGCATTTTCATTATTCATTATCATTATTTTCAAATACCTGAGAAATTGTTAGGTGAAAGATATTGGATTTCTGTTTGCTTCAAAGGCTTTACTTAGAAGCAATTAGTTGAGGCTGTGGACAGAAGCTTGATATCAGAAAAAAACAATTTAGGAATAATTCAAGCTTGACAAAGGTAAAATAGACTGCATGAGGAGGTGACAGGTTCCTTTAACTGGAGGTTTTCAAACAAAGGTTAGATGACCATTTGATTGGGATATTTTTGAGGGGATTTATTTTCAGGTACAATTGCAACTAAAGATCCTTAGAGTCTTGCAACTCTGCTATTCCACTCCTCTGATCTCCAGATGTCATACCCTGTCCTCCCAGTTTAGTTCTTGATGTTACTATTTTGAATTTTCTTTTTTTTATTGCTTTGCATTCTGATCACGACTTTCTGTTTCAGAGCAATTTTAAAGTCCTTTAAATATACTTACCCAGTTTATCCTCCCAACATGTGAATGAATCACAGAATCTCAGATTTGGGAGAAACCTCAGAGGTCACCTAATTTAACCTCAACTCAAGTATAAATCCCACTGAAAACTCAAGTATAAATCCCTGATGAGTGGCCATTCACCTTTCATTTAAAAGACTTCTAGTCATGAGAGAACTAATACTCATTGATGCAGCTCATTATACTTTTAGAAAATTCTAATAATCAGAAAGCATATTTAACTGAAATCTGCCCCCATCACATCTGCCCATTTAGTCCTAGTTTTCACCTTTAGAGCCTAGAAGGCTGTTTTCTCTTCCTTCTGACTGACCTTTATATATATATATGTGAGGACCACTACTGGACATCTTCTTCCACCTAACTCCCACCTTCATGTCTTATTTTCTTTGGACAAATCTAGGGCAGAAATCAGATTTACAATGTCCATTGAACAACAGCAACAAAAAGAAAGGCTCAGAGAAGGAATGGATATTATTATATAAATATTATCTATATCATACAGAAGAAAAACAACAAGAATCCTCACCTTCTAGGATTAGGCCTATAATTCTTTCAGCTCATTATTCTCTTTCTAAAACTGAGAAATGAGTTAATATATATGAGCTAATATAATATATATATATATATATATATATAACTATCTTTATATTAAAATATCATTTGACTGAAAATCAAGGGAACTTAGAGGTAACTAACCTAAATCCTTCCTTAAAGATGAGAAAACTAAAACATAAAGAGATTTAAGTTATACATGCTCAAAGGTACACGTGAAATCATAGACAAAGAGGATATGAACCAGCTCTTCTGATTCCAAAATGTGTGTTCTTTCATCATAGTAACATTATATCTAGAATTGAATTAGACATTTCTTAACCATTGATTATATTTGCTTTGAAAATGCACTGCCTCCTTCTGGAGCACTCATCCAAGGTTGCTTGCACTTGAGATTGCTGCCCTTTAGTAATGTCTTAGAGTGAAACTACCATATATTTCCTCACAAAATCTGTTGGTTCCACTCTTTCAGATGTGTCCAACTCTTTCTAATCCCATTTGCAATTTTCTTGACAAAGGTAATTAGAGTGCTCTGTCCTTTCCTTTTCTAGCTCATTTTATACTTTAGGAAAGTGAGGTAAACCAGAGTTAAATGACTTGCTCAGGGTCACACCAAAATCTGAAGCCAGATTTGAACTCAAAAAATAAGTCTTTCTGACTCTAAACCTGATATTGTATCTTTTGCTCAAGCTGACTGATTCCTTCCCCTTTTCTTGGTGATTTTCAGTCATGTCTCACTAATCCACTTTGGGGGGTTTTCTTGATAAAGATACTAGAGTAGTTTAATATTTTCTTCTCCAGCTCATTTTACAGATGAGGAAATTGAGACAAACAGGTTCACATAGCTAAAAAGTATCTGGGGTCATATTTGAAGTCAGGTCTTCTAGCTCCAGACCCAGAACTCAATTCATTGCATTAACTCATTTCTCAGTTTTAGAAAGAGAATAATGAGCTGGAAGAATTATAGGCCTAATCCTAGAGGGTGAGGATTCTTGTTTTTCTTCTGTATGATACAGATAATATCTAGCATCCAAGAAGAGTAGAGAGAACACTAGATTTCAAGACAGAAGACTTAGTTTCAAGTAATGACTTGTAACTTATTAGTGCCATTCACTTGACAAGTGGTATTCTTTCTATAAAACTCAGTTTACTCATCAATAAAATGGGGATGATGACAATAAAAATAATGATAACAAAAGATGTTTGTAGACTACTGACATTAAGAAAACACTATCTCTGTTGTGAAGATCAAATTAGTTTAATGTATAAAGAAAGCTTTGTAACCATAAAGTATTATATAAATATTAATATTTACTGTTGCTAGAACCAATTTACATTGACTACCTAAAGTTATCATGCATAATCCCTTATTAATTTGGTGACTTTATTATTACTATAACTATTATTAATATTATTTGTTGTTGCTATGATTCTTACTCTTTTCTTTCTCCTTATTAGATCAACATGTAGAAGAAAGGAACCAAAGGAATCATTTATTTCAACCAGATGATTTTAGAAAGAAGGAAACTGCAACCCAGAATGGTAAAGTATTTGTTCTCACTCATAAGGAAACTTAAATTCCTTCAAAGTTAAATTTATCATTCTTCTCCAAAATTGTAATCTGAAACAAAATCACCACTCCCATCATCATGAATCACTTATTCCATTATCAAAAAACTCTTCAAATTGCATGGTACCAGTGAATGAATGCTGCTTTTGGAGTGTTTTACCCTTTATCCATGTTTTCTTTGGGATACAGACCTAATAACAGTATTTCTGGATTAAAGGGTATGCACATTCCCATTATTGAAGAATGGGTATTCCCATTAGGTGTAATTCAAAATTGCTCTCTGGAAAGGTTAGATTAGTTCACAACTCCACCAACAATGCATTATTATCCCAATTTTCTCACATCTTCTCCAACATTGATCATTTTCCTTTTTAGTTATATTGACCAATCAGAGCTGGGGGAGTGGTCCCTCAGAGTTGCTTTAATTTGCAGTTCTCTAATCAATAATGATTAAGAGCATTTTTTTCATGACTAAAGATTTAATTTCTTCATCTGAGAATGGCCTTTTCATTTGCTTTGACCATTTAACAATTTGGGATGACTTACATTCTTATAAATTTGACTCAGTTCTCCATATATTTAAGAAATGAGTCCTTTGTCAAGAACACTAGTTATAAAAGTTGTTTCCCAACTTGCTGCCTTCTTTTAAATCTTGATTGCACTGATTTTATTGTGAAAAAGCTTTTAAATTTAATATAGTCAAAATTATCCATTTTTGTATTTTATAATGTTCTGTATCTCTTCTTTGGTCACAAACTGCTCCCATTTCCATAGATTTGACAGGTAAATAATTCCTTGTTCTCCTAATTGATTTATGATATCATCTTTTACATCTCAATCCTGTATCATTTTCTAACCTATCTTTGTTTTTTTTTTGTAAGGCAAACGGGGTTAAAGTGGCTTGACCAAGGCCACACAGCTAGGTAATTATTAAGTATCTAAGACCGGATTTGAACCCAGGTACTCCTGACTCCAGGGCAGGTGCTTTATCCACTACGCCACTACGCCACTCTCTACCCTATCTTTGTATATGGCACTTGTCATTTCTTAAAGCACAATAGTATTTCATCACAAACATATGCTGTAACATTTTCTGCCATTCCTCACTTTTCTTTGAGTTTTGCTTCAATAATCAGAGAAAAAGTCTTAATTAAGAATTTTTCTTTTGACAATAGTCACACTTGAGCATTACATACAAATATATATAAACATATATATGCACATATATCTAATTATACCAAATCATATGCATTTAAGCTCTCTGAGATACTATAAGATGGGAATGCCAGAGCTTAATACTTCATCTATAAATAAAGAAACTGAAGTTTGGAAAATGAAGGTACTTGGTAAAGTTCCCATAGCTGAGTAAGGATGAAACTGGAACCAGGGCGGAACCTATGTAGCAGGATTTTTTTTTCCTCCTTCCACTCTAGTTTCTAATAAATGTTTCTTCTTTTTCTATATTGAACACTCAAAAGAGGGAGGAAGGGGAATAATTATATATCATTAATGTTTATATAATAGTATAGTTTAAGTATATGATAACAAACTTTTCACCAAACACTATGCTAAGTACTTTACAACTACTATCATACTTGATTTTCACAGTAGGTAGCATGATGACATGGTCAGGTAGGTGCTATATGATACAATTTTTGTTTGAGGCAAACAGGTTAAGTGACTTTCCCAAGGTCCCCTAGCTAGTAAGTGACTAATAGTGCATTGGAATTTAGATCCTTCTGACTCCAGACCCAGTATAGTGGAAGAGAATACATAAGTATATGAGGTCAAAATAATAGTCAGTGAGTTTCCATAGGGAAATTATTTTTCCTGAGTCAGCTAGTAATCTCTTTTACCTTTAACCCCCCCCCCCACCCCTTTTTCATTATCCTCTCTTTCTGGAAGGTGTTGGAGCTAAGAGGTCATTTAGTTAGCAGCTGGTTTTGCTTTACTGAGCTGTAAATATATATTTACATCTATTTTAATAGCACGAGAGAATAAGAGATGCTTTCCAGATCCTGATGGAATCAAAATTAACTGAGATTAATTTAAGAGGGAAAAAGAGAAAAAGAAAGTCTATAGGGGGGACAAGAAGGGAGAGAGGAGTGGTAGTTCTGAACCTGGAAAAGTAAAAATCTTGAAAAGGTAACCAGAATTCTAGGATCCCTAAATAAAATTGGGAAGGAAGAGGGGACCTTGGGGCAAGGGAAAAAAGAGATCTCAGGCAAAATAAACTATACCATCCTTACATGTTCTACTCATTTTAGTCACAGAAATATATCTCATGCTACTTCCTATTTCTTTAACTTCTTGACTTTCCCCCTTCACCCCAAAGCCTAGGCTATTCCCCTTTACTTGCTCAAATTCAATTCCCCTTGTGGCACTATATAAATGTCAATTGTTGATGTTCATTATTATTATTTCAATGACCAAATCTCATTGCTTCTGGGAAATTTTCTTTGACCACCCTAGGCCTCTTCCCTTATTATATCCCAGCAGATGTAAAGCTTCTACCAATGATTCTCAAGAGATTTTGATCTTTGAATACCTTTAAAATTATTGAGGGTCATCTCTCCCTACCTCAAGAGTTTTTGTTTATGTGTATATATCTATTTATATTTACCATATTAGAAATATGTCTGAGTATTATTATGAAAATAGTTTTGACCTTATGGACTTCCTGAAAATGTATTGTGTTCCCAATGGATGCCTGGTCAACACTTTGAGAATCACTACTCTATAGCAGAAGTATTAGCTCAAATAGAAGAGTAACTGTGCTATATATTGCCTTAGAAAATCATATATTAACTATCTGTATTGTTTTGTAATTTTAATTTTGTTAAATATTTCCCAATTACATTTTAATCTATAACTGTATTTATGTGGTTCTGTGGTCATTATATTTTGTATCTTACTATACTATACTATACTATACTATACTATACTATACTATACTATATTGTTTTGTAATTTAGGATATAGAATCAGGATTCCTGAGTTAAACTACTAACTTTGACCCTAAGTTGCAGTAGTAGAATTTTGAGAAAATCACTTAACATTTCTGGGTTTCAGTGTGTTTTTTTTTTTTAATTTTTTTTCACCCAAGTGAATTATATAGTTATATTGACCAATCACCCAAGTGAAAAAAAAATAGTAAGAATTAATCATTCATGTACTAGAAGATTTCCTGTGTGTGAAAAGCATACTTTCCTATTAGGCACTATGATTTAGGGGAAAGTCATTGATTTTAGAATGACAGGATCTAGAGGAAAAGTGACTTAGGAGACTATTTAATGCAGAGGTTCTCAACTTGGCAGACTAGTAACCTAACCACAAGGGGAAAGGGGTGGGAAGGTTTATTTAAGGGGGAAAGAAATATTTAATAAATATCAATTTAAAGAGTTCATTCTAACTATTGGTTGACCTAAATGATAAACAATGATAAATGATAAAATGATAAAATGATAAACAATGATAAACAACTGTCTATTTATCCAGATTACAATATGGATTGAATGGACAACCGAGCTAGTAGTGCAGTAATGCATATATCTTATATAGGCCTGCCCATGGACAATGAGCTAAGCAAAGTATAGAACTGGAAGAAAGCAGATTGGATTTTCTTTGGGAAACTGAGCAGCATTTTAATTACCTTAGGTTTCTTCCTGAATTAAATGTACATAATTTTAACAACAATATTATTTCAGTGGATGCAAGTCATTAAATACCAGATACTCCAAATTAATAAGGTTGAAGGTCACCCAAAGGGCAGCAGAATTGTGGCTATGAATAAGCTGCCACACATTTCCAAATAAGAATTTTGCAGTAAAATAATGCAGAAAAAATGTTGTACAAAGAGGTATGACTGGAAAAAAGGAAGGTCATTTACATAGGAAAAGCAGAGGAATGAATGATAATTAATCAATGAATGATAAAGCAATAAACATGTATTATCTACAGACACTGTGCTAAGTGCTGGAGATACAAATAGAAACAAGAAAGGCAGTCTCTTCTCTCCAGGGATTTGTATTCTAATGAGAAGAGAATGACACATTAAGGGGAGCTAGAAATCTTA
The DNA here is from genome assembly GCF_037893015.1 of Macrotis lagotis. Lineage (NCBI taxonomy): Eukaryota > Metazoa > Chordata > Mammalia > Peramelemorphia > Peramelidae > Macrotis > Macrotis lagotis. The sequence goes on along the minus strand of NC_133658.1, from coordinate 338,295,272 downwards.
GGAAGGGGAGAGGGGAAAAGGAGGTTGAGGGGGATGTCTGGAGTGCAGGTAGTATAGTTTGGAAATGACCTCAAATAAATTGGAAGTCTGCCTCAAGATAAGCTTGAGGCAAAATATCACCAATTAGAGCCCAGGTTTCCAGGGGAAGAATTCAGGTTTCAGTGGCAAGGGGATGAATAGGATGACCTGGGGTACAGGCAACATGGTTTGAAATGGTTGAGAACTGGGGGTGGAAATAAATGTTAGATAGAAAGTGATCTATGTTTATCTACTCAGTGATAAGAGATCTCTGAGAAAAGTCTTTTTGGAGGATTTATAAGAAGAAATGGACCAGGATTCATACAGGATAGGTAAGTATGGTAATCAATCTATATCAGGAGGAAGTACCTACAATGATGAGTCAGCAAATCTATTGAAGTATTAAAGTGCCCCCCTTCCATCACTTCGAAGAAAAGTTTAGTTCACAATATAAACTTCCTACTTATTGATTTAATAGATTAATTGATTGATCAGACCATCACTAATTATATATATAGTTTCACAGTTTTACACCAAGGTTAGGATTATTTGAAGGGAAGATCAAGCACTCACATATTGATTTGTGAGGAAGAGGTTGAGTAAACTTTTTAGAAGGCAGGAATAATAGCAACCAGGAAAATTTGCTAAGTGATATGTCTATGGAGATATCTACTAAGACAATTATATAAATGTCAACTAACCTTGCCTATTTTTTAATCCTTGGGAGGAAGGTGAAGAAACTGATAATTATAACAATAATAATAATACTTTACATAATTGAATATATATATATGCTATATATGTATACATACATATTTAGTATATACTGTATAGTATAATATATATATACATATATATATATATACACACACACACACACACACACACATACACACACACACACATAAACCCTCTTCTTGAATGAGCTGAACTTCAATTGGGTGCTAAGGTATATACCCTTTTATAAAGAAGCCAAAAGTAATCACTGGCATCACTTTTTGATAGAAAGTTATCTCTGGTAGGAGATAATAATATATAGAACAAAAGGGTGCAGAAGTAAACTGACCATGAAGTAAACCTAGAGTCATAGAACTATAAAATTATAGAGGTGGAAAGAACCCAAGTATAAAGAAGGTCAAATCTGGAAGAAAAATTGAAATACAGATCTAAGAAGACAACTTTGAATATTAGAATTGTAAGAGTATTAGAAACATGAATGTTAAAATTTGGAACAGTCAATCAGTAAACATTTATTAAGCATCTACTATGTTCCAGGGGGATTCTACTAGGTTTTTTGAATTCTGCTAAGTTGTTTGAATCTGAGGATTCAAATAAAAGAAAAGAAAAAGGAAAAAAATAAAGCAAGACAAAAAGAATCCCTAATCTCAAATAACATACAATTTAATAAGGGAAGAAAACATACAAAAGGAAAATGAAAAGAGGGGATGGGGAGGGTATCCATTGAGGAGGTATGATGGAGAAGCAGGCAGTTTATATAAGATTTAGTGGCCATTGTTTATTTTCATTTGATACTACTGACCAACAATTCTTTAATTTTACAGATATAAAAGCTAAATCCCAGAGAGTTGAAATTAGCAATACAAGATCACTTTATTAACTTAAAGGTAGAACTGGGACTGGGTGGATACTATATCTTGCATTTCCTCCAGCATCAGTAGTCTTTCTCCTGGGTCTCCTTCTAAAATTGTTTCTTTTATTCCTATCTGACCAACATGCAAGTCAGAGCTCAAACATGGTAAATTCAGGCACTTTGAGGTGGTGATTAGACCTGTCTTTCTCAAAATGTCTTTTTCATGGTACGGAAGTTTTGTGTAATCCTGTCAGATCTCATCAACTGAGCCAGCTCTGCTCCAGGCAATCAGTTATAGTATTTTTTGTCTCTCATGAAGAAACTTGTTCTTAAAAGGAAAAACTCACATTCATGCATGCTTCCACATACAGCAAAGTGTTACTGGTGCACTGAAACCATTATCTTGATGTGCATGCAGAAACAGAAAGCTACAGCCTTGGGAAATCCATTCTTAGTTTCACTCATAGTCTTTGTAACTCATTTTGTAGCATTCAGAAAGTCTTCTTCCATTACAAACTCAAACCAAACCTTATCTGTTTAATTTGGTTCTGCAAATACCACCCTTTGCCTGATCACTGCAGTTTAATCACTACAGTCATGGCCAACTTCACTTCCTTCTGATAAGACCTATAGATATTTCTCTAGCTACAGCTCATTTGACCCATCTTACTCCCTGTTCTGCACAATCTCTCATAATCAACCTATGTTTATGATGTCACCCATTCTTTCCAGTAATATAGAGATGTTTTCCAAGTATTTACAATGATTTGCCCCAGTTATTTATTATCTCTCTGGTGCAGTGGATAGAGAGGTAGGCGTGCAGTTAGGATGAACTGAGTTCAAATTGGCCTCAGACACTAGCTGTATGACCCTCTACAAGTCATTTAATCCTCTTTGCTTCATTTCCTTTATGAATAAAATGAGTTGAAGAAGGAAATAGCTAACCACTCCAGTGTCTTTGTAAAAAAAAAGCTACAAAGAGTAGGACATGATTGAACAACAACAAAATTCCAAATTCACTGATGTCTTTCCCTAAGTAGTCAATCTCACACAATTTCTCTCTTGAAGGAAACAGGTCTTCTGCATTACCCATTCACACATATCTAAATATGCATATCTTCATACCTTAATGCATTCATTAGTGAACATTCTATTTAATTCAATAGAACACATTAATTTAGTGTTATTTCTGTTCAGTCCATCAGTTGTGTTTGACTCTTCATGATCCTATTTGGGATTTTCTTGGCAGAAATACTGGAGTAGTAACTGAGGCAAACAGGGTAAAGTGACTTGCCCAGCATCACACAATTAGTATGTGTCTGAGGTCAGATTTGAGTTTAGAAAGACTAATCTTCCTTACTCCAGGCTTAGTATTCTTTTTCACTAAACCAGCTGGCTGTTCCTAATTTGTTTTAGTACCTACTACCAAATATGGTTTGGTTTCAAATTTTGGTGAGATTATTCACTATGATCAGATGAAAGGGAGAAGAAAATGGACCAGATTACTACCCTCTTCATTGACTTTCCTCCACAAAAGCTTAGCCTGAAGATACTGAATACATGTGTCAAAACATATATGTGTATCTGTATGTGGATATATACCTACACACACACACACACACACACACACACACACACACACACACACACACACCACTGAAAATGATGCTTATCCAGAAAGCCATTATTCCTGTTCCTATTTGTCAATCAGTATTGGGGGAGGCATCAATCAATTTATAGCTTTTATATTGCCTGCTATCTAGTATGTATAACTATTTCTTAACATTATCTCCTATCTGTTAAATATCATATACAAGCAATTGAGTAGGAGATGAGATGCAAAGGTCCATCCCCTTTTACTGATATGGGTCTATCTGAATTGCCTTTTTCTAATCACAGAAGTTATCAATGAAAGTTGGCTTTGTCTTGAAACCCTTGCTGATCTTTAGTAACCAACCTTTCAAGGTGGTACTACCTTGATGTATTTTTAATAGACACTTAATTCTCTTTTTCCTGAGTTTTCCTTTCAATCATAGTGAAAGCCCTAAAAGAATTTCCTTTTAATATACATATTATATATGTATATATATGCATGATTTCAGTTGAATGTGATATAAAAACTATCATATGGATGATTCTCTTAACTTTCCTGGGTCTCATTTTTTGTAAAATGACTCATTTTTGTAAAATGAGAGGGGACAATGACCTTGAGGGCCCCTTCCAATTCTATACTTAAGAACCTGTTAACTAAGAGTTAGGAGTAGGATTTGAAAGGAAACAGATTTCTACTCCATGCAAGCAAGTATTTTCTAATTGTCTCCACTGCTGATCACCTGTGGAATGTACCTGGCATTTTGGTGAGGTGTTGCAGAGAAGAAATTTGTTTGGCCTACCAGGTAGATATAAATGAATTCTGAGTTCCTCTTCAACTCAGATTGTCTACTGAATTTAGTATCAGTAGCCTCAGAAAGCAAGAAAATGGTTCACCAACTGAGTGCTAAAGGACTTTACAAAGCCTGCCCTAGCTCATCCTTCTTCAAAACAAAGTCCTCTGCTGAATTAATGCAAAGAGCCAACCAGAAATCCTTTTCCTAAGTGATTACTGAAAGATCCTTTCTCCTCTAGTACTCTCTCCTAAATGAAAGAGCTTTGTCTGTGGAGCCTTCAAAAGATACCATGATGCTTGCTCCCAGTTGTCTAATCTGACTAACCCTTGGCTAACTAATTGAATTATGCTGGCCTACAAAATTGACAGACAGCTGTTAAAAATGGTTATTGCATTATTAATACGCTCCAGTAATTTCACATTAAAACTATACTGTTAATAATTTTTTCCTCTATTTCTTCCCTCTTAATTAGACTATTTAAAACTTGGAGGGAATATTCTTTCCATACTAAATGGTAGCACCGACCAAATTACATTTTTGATTGAATACTTCTCTGATAGGCCAGCAAATGAGACTGTTGAGTTGTTAATTATTGTCAGAGTTCTGCCCGATGCCTGCTAATGAGGCAGTCAATCTCTCTTGCCATTCCCAGAATATTAATGGAAGATGCTGGGAGGGACTGGAAATGTTGTCTCCCTGAGTTCTTTGGTGGATGAGCTAAAAGAGAGAGCTTGCCCACCTCAACCAGATGTTCTGGAGCAGAGTGGAAAATGTCCTGGAATTGGGTTCAGAAAAACTAAAATAAGGCATAATATTGCCCTTTATCATAGTGTAACTTTTTCTTTTTTGCAAAATGTAGGGACTAGATCAGGTGATTTCTGTGGCCACTCACATTTCTAATACTTTTTTTTATCCCTACTACCTTAACTGATTAAAAATCTGAAAAGTCTTGAGTTTGAGAAAGAAGAGGAGATAAGGTCAGAGAAAAGTCATATGGGAACAGCTGGGAACCTGCAAAGGCCCTGTTAGTCAGTGTTCAATATTTATTACCAGTGTCTTAGCCCTGAGAAAACTCATTAGGAAGGTTGAGTGAAGTATTTTCCTGAAGCTATAGGGACTGTGTGGATCCTGCAGAGACATATTGATAAAGGATAAATTCTTTGTCATGTTGGATGAATTTCAGTCATGTCTGATCCCATACACAATCATGACACAATGTCCCATATCTCTGCCAGTTTCAAGTCAGTCAAGCTGAGTTTGTTATAGGAAGTGAGTATCTTTAGGATGTGAGAGGGTTGCAATGATATGGTAGAAGCTTTGGATTGTGAGAGCAAAATTTCGGAGAGGGTAATGGAGTGTCAGGGTGAAGAAAATAGTAATAGTTATTTTGGGAAAATGGTAGAATTGAGTACTTCCTAAGGAAAAAAAAAAGGAAGAGGAGTTTTAGTCCCAACTCTACCCTTAGTAGCTATAGGCAAATAACACTCAAGAGACTCAATTTCCCATCTACAAAAGGACAGAGATAGAGCCTGAACTTGTGATTTATTTTATAGGAAATTCCCAAGTAAGTGCATTCTTTCTACTCACCCTATATTCTTTTCAACTTAAAGACTTAATTGCCCAGAGCACTGAGTGATTAAGTGAAATTTCCAAGATCACACTGCCACTATGTGTCAAAGGTGGCACTTGAACTCAAATTCAAGTTTTTTTGATGCCAATACTATATCTCTATTTATTATATCATACTTCCCCATGGAGATAACGATGTACCAATGACAGTACTGTTTCATGATGTGCTTTTCAGTGATAAGATCTCTAACTCTCTAACCTCAGAAAGAAATAGCACATCTTGTGGTTTTAAGGAAAGAAGGGAAGGAAACAAATATTTATTAACTATTTGTGCAAGAATCAATGCTAAATGCTTTACAAACAGTATCTCATTTGATTCTCATAACAATCTGGGGTTATAGGTGATATTTTACTATTGAGGGAACTAAGGCACATAAATACTGACTTCCCAGGGTCACACAGCTAGTGTGTGTGTGTGTGTGTGTGTGTGTGTGTGTGTGTGTGTGTGTGTGTGTGTGTGTGTGATAGTGTCTAAAGTCATATTGAAATTCAGTTATTTCTGAATCCAGGTCCAGCTCTCTATACATTGCTTGTCCTAAGGAGGAGGTGGTAAAAATAAAATCAATCAATCATTCTTTGGAAGTACAGCAGAAGTGTAAGAAGAAGCTTCTCTATAATGTCAGTAGGTTCCTAGTAAAAGAAGCGGCTAAAAGAATTTTAGGGTGGACAGGAATCTTATTCAAACATGAGATTAACTTCAGATCACTTTAGCCTACTGTGTTAAGAAAACAAATTTTATAACAATTAGAATTGTACAAAAAGTAAAATAGGCTTTCACTGAAGGTAATGACTTTCCTATCACTATAGGTCCTCCAGCAGAAACTGGGTGATCATTTATTGGAGATATTATAGAAACAATTCTTGATCAGTTTAGGTTGGACTCCGTGACTCCCCAGGATGTTTCCAAATCAGATTCTCTATACTCCCATAATACTGGATTAGAAAAGCACATTTGAGTAGAACCTTAGAGATAAAAGGGACTTCTGAAGACATCTAGTAAAGTGTCATTGAACAAATGAAGAAACTGAGACCCAAGGAGAGTATGATTTGTCCAAATTTATACAGGTAGCAACAGAGTTGGAATGCAAACCTAGCCCCTCTGACATTAAACCCAACATTTCCACCTATATTTCTAACTGCTTGTCCTATTCTATTGGCATTTACTAGACTCCCTTGTGACTTTTTCAATAAAAAATGTATGAATTTTCCATTAAGGGATGGATGAATCTATGACTTCATCAGTGTGGGTTCTCTCTCTATCAGTGTGGTTCACAATCCATCATTTTTTTCTAGACCTGTACAATATATTCCCACAACTTCATAATGTTTCAAACACAAAGTAAGCATTGGAAAGGATGCATGACATAGAAATCAGAGTACTGAACGTGGACTCAAGAGTCCTGAAATCACCCTGATAAGCTGTGTAATCATGAACAAGTCAATGAACAACTCCTTATCTCAATTTCCTCATCATAAAACAAACATAATAATTCTGAGTAAAGCAATATGTATGCATGTATATATATAAAATGTATGTATGAAAAGTACTGTATATGTGTATATATGTATGTATACATGTATAAATTTGATAAACATACAACTAGTCTTAAAACGCAATATGATGTACAAAATAAAGTGCAATACAAAATGCAAATCAGGAATAATAATATTATATTTAAGTAACTTAAGTACAATATTAAAATATCTATCCTCTAGGTGGCATAATGCATAGATCCCTAAACATGGAGTTAGAAGATGAGTTCAAATCCAGCTTTAAATATTTATTAGTTGGTGATCTTTGGTTTAAGTCACTTAGACTTTGTCTGCCTCAGTTTGCCCCTCTGTAAAATGGGAATAACAACAGTACCACAGTAAAATGGGCATAATAACAGTACTCTTAGAATTATTAGAAAGATAAAATGAGATATTTTTTAAAGAAAGCTTTAAAGTGCTAATAAATTATTATTGTTTTTATTATTATTATTCAAGTAGTGTGACATAGCACATAGAAAACTGATTTAGAAGCTATGAAGGCCTCAGTACAAGTTCTACCTCTGACACAAACTGGCTGCAATAACTTGGATAAGTCACTTAAATTCTTTATTTGAGAGAGACACCTCTAGATGCCTATTAGTTTCAGAGAAGATGCCAATCTGAACTGGGAAAGGCAGTTTCTTCTTCTGGAAGTTTCCTATTTCAGTGAAATAGCAAGTCTAATTCCCATTTCTATTTCCCTATTTATACATTCTCATAAAGGCTCCAGAGTAGATCTGTGTTGGAAACTTTCTTCTGATTCTTTTAATTAATAAGGGATTAAGTGAATTTTTAGAATCTGTAAAATAATGTCTCAATAAAGAAGCTATATTCTAATATCTCAAATCATTGCTCCCAAAACAAATTATTACTAATTATTACTAGTCTAATTGTTACTAGAAATAGAAATAATATTGAAACAATTTGACATTATCTCTATGTACTTTTCTTAATCATAGTTTTAGAGGCCAACCATTTCACACATACACCTCCTCCCCCATCTTACAGAAAAGAAAAGTGAGATGTATGCTGTATAAGTGACATGGCCAAGGTCACAGAAATAGAAACTAATGGAGCTCAAATTCAAACTCAGAGCCTTTGTTTTCAAATCTGTATTCTTTTCATTACATTTCAAAAGGGCATTTCATCTTTTCATTCCTATTCTCTTCTGAGTATTCAACAATAATTCCCAACCTTCTTGGTCAGATGTGATGGTTCTTTCTATTCTCTCTGGTAAACCTTCTGTAAAGTGATGTTGAGGGCAGATGAGAGGGCCTCAGAAAATCACCCTTCCTTCAATCAGTCCTAAGTCCTCCTGAAAAAAAGTCTATATTTGAATCAGTGTCCCTTCCTTTTTTTCCAGCTACCAGGGAACCAGTACTGAGAGGACCAGACCTTTTCCTAGTCCTATCAATGTTCAAGTTGTCTGTTAAAAGGAACTTTGGTATAATGATAACTTACATTTTTATAATACCATATCACTATAAAGTATAACATACTTATCACTATAAAATATAACCCACCCACATATACATAATTAAAAATAACATATAGAGGTATAAAGAAAAGACATGGATATCATATGTATAAATATTCATGCACATAGATTCTACAAATTTATATATACAATTTAATTTTATTTCTTACTAGACCTGTTATTCCATCAGTAAAGGACCTCTGGTGATAAATGTCTTTGACCAATGAAGAGCCATATCTGCTCTATGATTTGTGGTCTGAAGCAGAGATGTCAAATCAGACCTCAAATTCTCCAGTACACCCAAAACAGATTGCAGTGTAATTGGGAAATGTTTAGCAAAAAAAAAACAAAAAGAAAATTTAACATAGTTCTTTTAAATTTGCATGTTTTAGGTCAATATGAGACCAACAAATTTAATTTTCACACTGGTCTAGAGGGCTGCCAGGGTAAGAGAAGTGAAGTCACTTGTCCAGAGTCACATTCCAGAATGGATTCTATTTGAACCTGTATCTTCCTGATTCTGAAGTCAGTTCTTAATTCACTTTGCTACACTACCTCCCTAGCTATATTTTAAAGGTTTTCCACTGATGTCTTAAGGTGGTATGGAGAGGGGGCCTTGTTTCTCAAAGGAAAGTATAAAGTCTAGCAAGCTGGTCCTTCTCTTCACTGAACAGGTTTGAGCATGAGTCCAAAAGGTAGACTGTGTGTCTACTGTTGAAAACCCTGCTAGATCAATTTAGAGCTATGGTTATAGCTATTAGAGAAGACTGACTAAGGAGCTAAGGAGCTGTGAGCCACTTAACTTCAAAGAACCACACATTTGTCAAGAAATATAATTAGAAGGTACTTTACATGTCTTTTCCCATTTGGTTCTCTTGAAAACCTTGTGAAGTAGGTCATACAAGTATCATAACCCCCCCATTTTACAAATAAAAATATGAATCATAATAATAACTCCTATCTTATAAGACTTTAAGCTACAGAAAATTTTTTCTTTTATAATCATCCACTGATGCAGAGAAGAAAAAAATAATGAGTATGTCAGGCATTTATACAGTGCCTTAAAGGTTGCAATATACTTTATAGACACTATTTTATTTGAGCTTTAACAATGCTATAAGATACATAATAAATTATTATCCCATTTTAGGGATGAGGAAACTGAGGTACAAACTTTGCTTTGCTCACAGTAATTATTAGAAGATAGGATTTTCATTCAGGTCTAATATACTCCAGGTCTGGCCCACAAAATTGTAGAATATTTTGCTTATATCATATACCAACTACTAGAGGGCATTTAGGTAGATATTTTAGTAGCTCCCAGTTATGGATAAGGACATCAAGACTCAGAAAAAAGACAGTCTATCAGAGTAATGATTTAGAGCTTCAACTGACATTAGAGGTTACTCTAAACTCCTAATTTTACAGATGAGGGAACTGAGATATAGAGAGATTAAGTGATTGTCTTTGATGCAGGATTCAAACCCGTCTTCCTGAATCCAAGTCCTACTGTCTACCTACTGGGTTTTTAATTTGTCTAGGATCATATAACAGAACCAGGAATCTTGCCTTGCTGAGTTCAGGGTTCTTTCATATAGTCCATGCTTCTCTCTTCATGGCTTTTTTTATGTTTTTGCAAGGCAAATGGAGTTAAGTGGCTTGCCCAAGGCCACACAGCTAGGTAATTATTAAGTGTCTGAGACCGAATTTGAACCCAGGTACTCCTGACTACAGGGCCAGTGCTTTATCCACTGCGCCACCTAGCTGCTCCTCTTCATGGCTTTTTAAAAGAAGGTAGTATTGCATTTTGTATCCCAACTAGATTATTCCATGAATATTGGAATCATCTATGTCATATCCATTCACTATAGCGCCTAAAGTAAAGCCTTGTATGTGAAATGTAACTAATGAATATCTAACTGGAATAGATATGGAATGTCATTACACTTATTTAATAACAAAAACAACAATTGCAGGTGAAATTACTTTTAAATGCTTTTTACAGTTCCTGTCCATCCCTGTGTCTGTGTTTTACTACTGCAGGATACAAACATATATGCCCTGACTCCCAGGTGACAGCTGACTTCCCATTGTCTTAGGGGTTATGTATCAGATTTAGAGGTAAACTCCAAAATAGAGACTTCCTTTGGTTAAGGAAAAATGATGTGAAGACAGATTCCTAACTAAGGAATACTAAGGCTAAGTACACTTGGGTATGTTTTTGAGTTGTTGTCTCAGGTTGTATTTATTTTTTGGTTTTTTTTTTGCCATCTTGCACAAAATGAAGGAAAAACCTTTTTCCTAGACATGACCACCTTTGAGAATATTTTGCCTGATACAGTTATTAATGCTTCATGATTTTATCAGAGGTTCTTTCCTGCATTACTTCTTTCCCAACCAGGGATGACAAGTTTGCCTCATTTATGAGCTCTCCCTTGACCACCAAAGACTGAAATGAGTTCCATTCATAATTCCCTCAACTGGTCCTGCCTTACAGTTATGGAAACTTAACAGCTTGAAGGTACCTTACATGCCACCTAGTTTAATCCTTTTATTTTGTAGGAGATGAAAGTGAGGATCTTAAGACCAGTGACTTCTTCGAGGTCACAGAGAGGTGATGACACTGCTAGACTTTCATCTCAAATGCCCATTTGATGACCCTATCTAGTCATCTTTTTACTTTACTGGGCTATTTCATATTCTTTTTTGTCTATCTAAGTGGGATTGTTTTATCTCTCCAAACTAAATTTTGAGCTTCTTGGGGGCAGAAGCTTAGTTTTACCCTCTTTTGTAATCCCTCTCTCACCATGATGGATTCTTAATAAATATATCTTAACTGACTGACAAGTTTTAAAGGAAAACATGTTAATCCTCAGAAGGTGCTCCTTCCCACTTGTGTGATGCCTATCAGCCTACAATTCACCCACTAGTTGCTTTTCAGTTTTATTATTCTGATTACTGCTGCTTGGACTTGTCTGCCAGAAACTCAGTCTGTCTCCCAAGATCTCTGCTTGCCATGGTGCACAGCTAATACAGTCGTCCTTTCCTTTATTTTCTGACTTTATTTGGATTCTCCAGACAGCCTTGCAATTGGGTTGTATACCTGACCCATCCATCCCTCCCCTGGTATACCAAGCTGTTGCTTCTCATCATCCCAGAGTGCAGCTGCTGCCCTCTACTGGGCCCTGCATAATCTGTGTCCCTTGTTGATACCCTGGACAGCTGCTGGTTGTCCCAAGGCACCTGGTGCTTAGTTTTAAAGTTGAGGGGAAAAAAAAGAATAATGATTAAAAATGGAAACAGTCTTTTTTCCCCTCTCTTGCCCTTTGAAAATGGAGCTTGGTGATGTAAAACTAATATCAAGATGTGATAAAGTCAAAGGGGAGTCACAGATCAATTATTTTAGAGTAATTTGAAGGCTAGTTTCAACTAAGGGAAAAAGTGATGTGAAGGTACCTTGGTGAAGGCTGGAGGGAGGATGTAATACATGAATTGGGACTAGAACGGAAGGAAGAACTTTGAAAGTTGGAGAAAGGTAAAGAATAGAGTATTTCAAACATGAAAGATCAAGAGCATAGAGACTAGAGAGACACAGGATGACATGGGAGCACTTAGTCTCCATCCTTACTGCCTTGATCTCACTATAGCCCATCCACAATGTGGCTGACAGCTGAACTAAACACCTGCCCTTTCCCTTATTTTGACAGTCTTTATCTGGGGGCCAGGATAGCAGTGAGTAAGGACTGGACTGGAACTGAGGGCATGAATTCTTCTCATAAAAGCATCTGGAATGCCATACCACTCCCCTAAGGTACTTAGAAAGCCTGGGGCTAGCTCAAAGGAAGGAAGGTTTGCAATTCATACCTGCTATAGCCTAAGGATGCTCCAAAATGTGCAGAAAAGGACTGATTTTCTTTCCTTACTCCTTGAAAACATCCTCATTTATATTGATGTCTGTCATCAATAGAGACAGAGAGAAATAGAGAGAGAGAGAGAGAGAGAGAGAGAAAAGAAGAAGAAGAAGAAGAAGGAGGAGGAGGAGGAGGAAGAGGAGGAGGAGGAGGAGGAGGAGGAGGAGCTTAAAAATAGGCTCTTCACACTCAGAGCAACTAGAAAATCAAATCATCCAGAACCAATCAGTAGGTGAGAACTCAGGCACTGAGCTGAACATGAGTTAAGAACTAGAAGGAGGAAAGAAGTAGGGGAGAGGAAGGAAGAAAGGCTAATGAGCCCTATCTTCCTGCCAGACTGACTTCCCTTCATCATATGTATAAAAGACTTCCCCTTAATTGGGTCAAACCACTGATAACTCTGGCAGGAAGCCAGGACTGAGATAGGAATAGGTAATGATAGTCCTTCCTATGATAATCCTTCCTTTCCTTCAGCTTTGACCCAGCACTGGGCCATGGTCTCTGCCTTTTCTTCCAATTTACAGCATCTCTCAAAAAATATTCTACAGCAGTCAGCAACCAACAGCTTTACCTACCTATTCCAAGTACTTTAAAGGTGTAAAGTGTATTACAGATAATATGAGATTCAAATCAAGCATTATGAGATAAGTACTACAAGTATTATTGTCTACATTTTAGGAACGAGGGAACTGAATCTCAGAAGGGAAGGTAATAAGCATAGATTAAGTGCCTACTATGCACCAGAAAATGTGCAAGATGATTTACAAATCTTTATTTAAATTGAAAGCTTAAATCACTTGTACATGGTCACATAGCAAATTAGGGTTACAGGTGGGATCTGAATCCAAGTCTTCTTGCCTATAATATACAATCTTCTCTATACCTATCTATCTCATATAAGGGATACAAGTTTCCTTGAACTATGATCTATGACAATGAACTAGATATAGCAGTAGAGGGTCCTAGATTTGAATTTGAATTCAATTTATGCATTCATTCATTCAAAGAAAACTTATTAAGGACTTCCTCTTTGAGAGTATAACAGAAAGCACTATATTTTAAAATCATAAAAAGTACTAGGTTCAAGTCCTAGTTCAAATAATTGTTAACTGTATGGCATTGGGAAAGTCTCTAAATATCTTTGATCATTAGTTTCCTTATCTGTGAAATGGATATAAGAACAGTTCTTTTTTACATCTATTATAGAGTTATTAAGAGGAAAGAGCTTTGAAAATGTTTTTAATGTTTTCATTTAAATAGAGTGGCCGTTTAGCACTACTACTCATTATTTTCCCTCACATACTCTGTAAGATAGACAAACTGATCTCATTATTGTTCTTATACAACACTCCATCTCATATATGTGTCTTTTCATTGACTGTCCCCACCCTATTCCACCCTACCCCACTCCCATGCTTAGAATTCTATCATTTCTGCTTCTCAGAATCCAAAATTTCTTCAGGTTTCTGCTCTTGAACCACCTCCTACATGAGACCCATATCAATCATCTTTTGTCTATCTGTGAGGAAGGATGATACAATGGAAAGAACAGATTCTGAAGTCAGATATACTGGGCTTCAAAATATACTTTTGATACTTATTCCCTAGGTGACACTGGACCTCAGTTTTTCATCTGTAATGCAGTTTAGACTAGATGTCCCTAATTTTAGATGTATGAGTTTGTGATCTCTGATTGATACAGTATTTCCCTTCTTCAACAGGATATAAATTACTTGAAGGTTAAGATTTTCATCTTAGTATGTATCCCCAGTACCTAACCCGATGCCTAGTTCCCAGCATGTGAAATTATTAACATATTTTTGTTGATTGATTGATGAAGACAGTAGAATAGCCCACTCAATGAAAAGGAAACAACTTGGTTCAAATAGAAAGCTTAAGTGTCATTGAATGTCAACTAGTTCCATTGGATTGGATTGAAGAATTTGAGTAGTATAATAGAAAATATGTAAAAAAAAGATAATTGGGACTAGGCCATTTCTGGGGTAATCTAGGTATAGATAAATTCAAAGAGATTTCAGGAGCAAAAAATCTCAGAGCAACAACAGAAATCTCCTCTAAAATATTGCTAACAAGTAATCAGTGTCTCCTTAAAGATCTAAGTGGCAAAGAACAGACAAACTCCCTGAGAGATTATTCCATTTTGGAATAAGCTTAAGTATTAGGAAATTTTTCCCTACTCTGAGTCAAATTTTCCTTTATGCAGCTTCCACTTATTTCTTCTTCCAGTTCTCTCCTTTGAGGTCAAGTAGAATATGTCTAATATTTCCAGGAGGACAATTCTTCAAATATATCAAGATGACTACCCACACTCCCAATCAACTATAAACTCCATGATGACAAGAGCAGGTTTTTTGTTTTGTCTTTGTATCCTAAGCATGGGTGTACCCACCTCAGGGTGAGGACAGCATACCTTTTCCCTCCCTCTGGACACTTTAATTCCCATTATGTTGTTGAGGAAGTCAGGAGAGGGAGGAGGAAGAAGGGAGGAAAAGGGAGAGACAGAGAGGTGGGGGGGGAGGGAGAGGGAGAGGGAGAGGGAGAGGGGAGAGGGAGAGGGGAGAGGGAGAGGGGAGAGGGAGAGGGGGAGGGGGAGACACCAGGGCCATCACAATGTTCTTGCCCATGGTGCTATAATCTTAAAATCTGCTTTTGAGGCCTTTAAATAAGTCTTTGGAGGATTTATGAAGAGAGACAAGGACAAAAAAAAAGATAGAACAGACACCATAAATGTCTAGGGTCTCCTTTAATAAGGTTATGATTAAGAGAGGCAAATCAATCACATAGTTAAATTATAGGAAATCAGAGGTAGCAGTGCATAGGTTGCATGGAGAATTAAAAAGTCTTTCTTAAAACTTTAAGTTGTATTTGGGAGGTATCAATGACCCTAGAGCAAGTATTTACTATTGCTATAGTTAAATTGCTGAATGACTTGAGGAAACAAACAGTAAAGTATAACTTGAGGAAAGTAGAGCTATTAAAATATCCTTTTCCTTTGGGAAGGTGGGAGGAACCACAACATCTTTTTTTTCCCCACTTTTTTTTTTTAGTTTTTTAGTTTGTTTTGCAAGGCAATGGGGTTAAGTGGTTTACCCAAGGCCACACAGCTAGGTAATGATTAAGCGTTTGTGGCTGTACTTGAATCCAGGTACTCTTTACTCCAGGACCAGCCACGCTATCCACTGTGCCACCTAGCCTCCCCAGAACCACAACATCTTTAAGCAGAATTTCTAGAAAGTGAAAAATGATCTTTTTTTCAAAATGGGGATCTTGGAAAGTACCTTCCTCCATTAGTTTGTGCCCCAGGTTCAAACACCAATCATGCTTTCCTCTCTAATCTACTTCTCTTCCCCACCATTATCATGCACTGTGGACAATTTAAATCTACCTGCTTTCTACAGTAAATGAGTTCCACCTTTGTCCCTCAGTGCAGGAAAATTGCTTTAAAGAAAGGTCTCTGCTTGGAGACCAGCCTGAAGCCTTAACAGATTAGATTGTGCAATGTCCCAAACACCTGCTCAATAATATGTTAGTTGAAAAATGCTTAATTTGGAGAAGAAAAGTCTTAGGATAAGATGTGATAGCTGTCTTCAAGGATGCAAAGAGCTGTCATGTAGAAGCAAAATTCAACTTCTGCTTGGAAGTTGGGTGAATTAGGAAGAAAGGGTGAAACTGGCAGCAAGGCAGACTTCAGGTCTAGGGAAGGAAAAACTTTTTTAAGAATTAGAGCCTTCAAAAAGTAGAATGCATTAACCTCAATCAGTAGTGAGCTCCCTAATGCTAGAGCTTTTTAGGTTGAAGCTATATGATCACTTGTCAGAGATGTAGAGGGCATGTCTAGTCAGGTAGGGACAGAATTATGTGATGCCTAAGGTCCTTTCCAAATCTGATATTCTGCACTTTATGCTGACCTAAGGGGCTAGAGGTAGACAGATCAGAAGCAAACTAAGATTAATAAAAATACTTTGAGGAAGCGAGTGAAGAGATGCAGTATATCATTAAGCTGTAGAATTCAAAAGTAAGGGGGCTGAGCTCTACAAGAGCTTTCTTAAGTTTGCTGTTCTTGGATTCCTTTAGGTGTAGGGTTTTTATGCTTTTGCCCTGTGCAGTTGCTCCTATACTCCAGTTGTCTGGTTCCTAATGCCATGGTTATGTCACTTTCCCAGGAAATAGTCACATCTAGATGGCACCAGACTCTAGCTTCTCATCCAGCTCAGGCCACCAGATTAGAGAAAAGCACAACAGACAGCTGCTGCCCCTGCAACATGCAGAAGAGATCAAAGAGGGATGCTTTAAATTTTACTTATTATGAAGAGACATTTTTGTGAGTTAGAAAATTTCATTGCCTGTGCCTCATCATTATTTATTTGGGGTGACAAGACATGTTGCATATGTGGCAGTTAAGTCTCAGAGCTTATAGTGAACAATAACTTATGCAGGGTATAATTTTCCGAGTCTGCCTAGTTGCCCCCAAATGTCTTGTTCTGGTGTTGGCTTCATGGTAGAGAAGAGATTAAAATGCAAGTAGCAGACAAGTTCCATGAGGGCAGAGGCATTTCAGTTTTTGCCTTTGTTTCTCTAACTAAATAAATGCTTTGAAACAAGTAAATGGTGATTGATAGGAATGTGGAGTAAAGACTGAACTAAAAGGGAAATATTTTGATCTGGAAGGAATCTGGAGGACAGCAGAAGGGAAAGAAAGAAGGAAGAAATCAGGGGAAAGGAGGAGAGGGGGTTTATAACTGAAAAAATAAATACACACACACACACACACACACACACACACACACACACACACACACACACACATATATATATATATATATATATAGAGAGAGAGAGAGAGAGAGAGAGAGAGTGAGAGAGAATGAGAGAACAAGAATGAGATAAAGAACAAAAAAGGAGGAAAAGTTAGAAAGGCATGGCAGAAGGAAATACAGTGGATAATATTCCTTGCTTAAAAGATGAATAAGATTAAATTTCATACACATACATCTCATTGCCAAAATAAATGACATTTCATAATAACTCATTTACTGTCATATTTTAATGTTACAAAGTACTTTCTTAATATCCACTCTGTGAAATAAATAGTGTGATTTTCATTTCACAGTTGAAAAAAATGAGGGTCACAAAAGTAGCCCAAAGAGTAAGTATTGCATCCTCAGAGTTGGAATCTGAGTCCTAGTCTCTCCAGTTTTGAGGAGCCTTCCCACAGCACCTCACTATTTTTCTATCATATTACATGGCCCAGAATGTCCTGACTTTCCTGACCTACCCATTCCCTCCCTGAAAGTCTCAGGCATGTAGCATCATACACTCAGTTCACCAGCCTAGTAATTAGAGTGACTAGGGAGTCAGATGTTTAATGTTAAATCTCTTATTAGCTCTATTAAATCTCTGTAAAACCATGACTGATGAATCACATCTTCACTGCTTCCTCTCCCTATCAAGGTATATGTTAATACCTGACTATAGCTTGATACCCAGGTAAAAGCAATTATTCTTTCATGTCCTTCTCCACAGGGGCCAGGCCAGGTACTAGCTCACCCTTTCCATACCATCTCCTCCTAGCTCCAGGAAATCTTTTCCAGAGAGCCTTATTCAAGCTAATACTTGGGAAAGGGGTATATTTCAATACAAATAGATTTTTTTTAAAAGAGAAAATCAGCATTTATACCCCAAGATAAAGCAGAAACCACTCTGGAGACATGAGTACTAGCTTTTTCTCCATGAATAAATAACTTTGAGACCTTGGGTAAAGTACCTCTCTGAACCCAATGACAAAATTAGAGGACTATATAAGATCATCTCTAAGATTACTTCTAGTTCTAAATTCTAATATTGTATTTTAGAGTAATTTCCACTTTTCAGAGAAGAGAAATTTATGGCCCTGAGAGATGAAGAGATCTGTCCTACATCAAGCCTCTACTCCTGCCACATGGATTTATTCACAATTTTCCATGGCCCCTAATGCGTTCTCCCCTCCATTATTTTTCTCTTACTGTTCTCCCTTTTGGAAGTCCCCTTCTCTCAGCTTTTGCCAGTTCTATCATCCTTCTCATGAAATCCTATGAAGCCTTTCCTGATCACCCCAAAATGATACATCAGATATTTTTCTACTCCTGTGATCCCACATCAATTCTCTATGGAGTATACACAATTCAGTCTATAATAATTAACTATGCCCTTCCTTTCTTTTGTAGCCCAATTGTTGCCAAGAACTTATTTTTATTTTTTTATTTTTTAAATTTTATTTATTTAGGTTCAATGGAGTCAAGTGACTTGCTCAAGGTCACACAGGCAATTATTAAATGTCTGAGGCCAGATTAATCCATGTCCTCCTGACTCCAGGACCACTGCTCTATCCACTGCACCACCTAGTTGCCCCCTTAAGAACTGTTTTTAGATATTATCCTCATTTAAATTTGCAGCTTATCTTACTAGGCAGATCATAAGCTCCCTGAGGTCTGAGATTTCTAACAGTGCCAAGACAGGGAATCTTACATGCATTAGAGATCTATCAATACCAACAGTTCACATTTATGTAGTGTCTTCCTCTGAAGAACCTTCTGAAATATGCAGAGTAAGTTTATTAGCCCTATTTTATATAGGAGAAAACTGAGGCCATATAGGTTAAATGATTTATGTATCAATTCCCTGGGTAGTGACAGCAGCTAGTTGGCACAGTGGATAGAGTGCTGGATCTAGAGTAAGAAAAATGCATCTTCCTGAGTTCAAATCTGACCTCAGATTCTTACTAATTGTGTGACCCTGTATAAGACATGTAACCCCATTTGCCTCATTTTCCTCATCTGAAAAATAAACTGGAGAAATAAATGGCAAACCCTTCTGATATCTCTGCCAAGTAATCCCCAAATGGGGTCATGAGGAGTCAACTGAACAACAACACATATCTATTGAGTATCTGAACCAACTCTGACCTAGGCTTTCACTCTTAGATTAGCTGCTTTCCAAAATACTGTACCAATTTCCAATCAATTTTTCCCCTTAAATAATTTTTTCTACTGTCCAAGATCACAGAGCTGTTTGGAAAAAGTAGAACTTAAACACATGATAGGAATCCCTGTGCCCTTTCTAGCATGCACTATCACAAAATCAAGAACTCAGTGGGACTTTAGAAACTATCTATTCTGGGCTAAAGGATATACCCAGTTTTATCATACTTTGGGCATAATTCCAGATTGCTCTTCAAAATGACTGGATCACTTCAGAGTTCCACAACATCATATTAAAGTCCCAAACATTTGTCATTTCTTCTTCTATCATTTTAACGAATCTGGTAAGTATGAGAAATCTCAAAGTTGCTTTAATTTGAATTTTTCTAATAAATAAATATATAAAACTTTTTTCTTATAACTATATATAATTTTGATTTCTTCAATAAAAAAACCTGTCTGTTGGGGGTGGCTAGGTGGCACAGTGGATAAAGCACTGGCCCTGGAGTCAGGAGTACCTGGGTTCAAATCCAGTCTCAGACACTTGATAATTACCTAGCTGTGTGGCCTTGGGCAAGTCACTTAATCCCATATGCCTGACCAAAAAAAAAAACCCCTAAAAAATAACTGTCTGTTCAAATCCTTTGACCATTTCTCTGTTTCTCTGTGTCTCTGTCTCTTTCTGTTTCTATCTGTGTGTATCTGTATTATATATGTGATTATATATTTTAAGTTAAACTATTATATTAATGATATTTTAATTAATATGTACTAAATCCCAAAGAGTGACTTTCCCAATTTCACAGAGATAATAAGTTATAGAAATGTCATTAAATTCCAAGTCTTAAAGAGGAAAATTAATTTGCTTTCCACTATATGATATTGCATGTGTGACCTGGGGCACTATGATCTATCCAAAGAACCCTGATTTTGGAATCAGAAAATCATTTAACTTTCTCTGTAATCTTAAGCAAGTCACTTGATGGCTTTAAGTTTCAATTTTCTCAGCTATAACATAGAGTTGTTAGACTAAATGACTGTTAATTAAAGTCTTTTTTAGTTTTAGTTCTATGATACTTTGAAAATTCCTTACAACAAAAAAAGGGGCTAGATTAATTGGGTTGTAGTACAGTTAGATCTGTTTTAAACTAAATCTCACTATTTTCTCCCAAATATTCTACAAGTCTGAGTTGTTATAATCTCTTCTGCCTGATTTCTCCATTTCTTCATATTATTCTTTCTGAGAAAGTCAGGTGTGAGGTGTTTATATGTTTCCAAATGCCACAGTACCCTTTCCTCCTATTCCCTCTGCATATTATATAAAAAAGCCTATTAAATATTGGGAATTTATGTAAAATTTCCATAAAAAAGAGGAATGGAGTCAACTTTGTGTGCTTTGTGATCTGGGACCATTTAATGGGTATGAAATAAGGATGACTTTACTCTAAATAAATGTTATTGTTCTCTCAAATTCTCTTACTTGTTTCCAGTAAGAGATTAGTAATACATTTGTCCCAGTTCATTGCTATTGCTTTGGTACTTAAAGGTTTTCACCAAGAGGGAGACAAACCAAAGCAATAGACCTTTATTGTGCATTTTAACTTAAAGAGAGGAATAAAGAATAAGTTGAGAGTTATCCAGAGACTAAGACATGGAGGAGTGCTAAGAAGAAGAGTCATCAGTCACTTTGGGAGAGGGTAGGAATCACAAGGATTAACATTGAGGCCACCCTAGTGGGAGAAATCGGGTGTCATTGATCGTACTATAAGAAATTACCCTTTTGAACTTATTATATCCAGGTCCCATCAAACTCCCAATATCTTTCTGAGTTTAATTGGATTTTTGAACAGACATGTCTGATTGGTTCCCCATCTTTAATTCTAGGCAGGGAAGCCAAGAATTAGACAGAGATGTATGGTCCTCCTCCAAAGCACTGGATTTACAAAGAAAGTTTCTGGAAAGGAAGGATATGAGAATAAATGGAAGGTTTTTTGGAGGAGAATGAAGGGGTACAGTAGGGAAAGTACACTGACACTGGAGTAATTAACTGTGTGACCTTGGGCAAGTCACTTAACCACAATTGCCTAGAATTCAGAGCTATCACCAATCATCCTGATTCATATCTAGACTTTGAACTTGATGACTCTGGTGGAGAATGTGAGGCTGTTCACCTAGCAGAGAATACCTATCACTCAAATTCAATTCACATATATGTCATGGCATCACCTCCCTGATGTTGTGGTCTTCTTCAAAAATGAAGGACAAGTATCATCATCATTGTAGATCTTAAGTCACAAAATCCAGACTTTTTAAGATTATTATACAGACTCAACTGTGTGCTTAATTATCATTCAAAAGAGAAATTTGGGATTTGGTTATGTATAAGTTGTATAGTTCAAAAAGCATTTTGAATAAAGATCAGTACATTTAAATAATTAATCCAAAATGTAACTATTTTGATTCTGAAGTTGGTGGGTAGAGGTATAAATTGAACTAGGGGATTCTCATTTACTTAGGACTGTTATCAGAATTTTTAAAAAAAAGATAAGAAAGCTTCAAAATTTCACCAAAAGAGAAGCATTTGAATTTATTCTACAGAACAAACCAATTAAGGGAAAAATAATTCACCTCTATAAATGATATGGGGGATAGGAATGATAAACAAACAAAAAAATGTGTGACTGACATGAACAACTCTATCTTTTGGCTAAGTAAGTTTGACAGCCTATAAAGAGAGACTGGAAAATCCACTTGCAAGGTGCTATGTCTCCCAAGAGAAATCTTGGTCATTTGGATAAAAGAAACCACATCTTATAAAAAACAAACAAACAAACAAAAAATCAGAGGTTCAAAGCATCCTGCATGTTTTTCTTTCCCAAACAATTCTGTAGAATCACTAATGGTCTCTTGAGCCCAGTCTAGTAATGCCAACTATGGTTAACACATGTAAAACACTTTTCAATTAACTGGATGAAGTGTGCCATTAAGACAACCTTATAAAGAAAGAAGTGCCCCTGTGCACACCCTCAACCCCTAATGAGCATGGTTAGGCTGTTAAAAATGACTTTCACAATAATTTGCCACTATAAAAATAGAATAAGTTGAATGGAAGAATGCTTGTTCTCTCTAATATCATATGTTGATTATTTACATACATGTCATTCCTCATATTTGATAATATTTTAATAATAATGTAGATTCACTATCTCCAGGGCATAGGTTATATTTTCCTTCTGTTTTCTAGCATGAATAAATTTATAAAATCATTTTTACAGTCTCAGTTAAATATTATGATGCTATTCAAGTAAAATCAAGTAATAGTGGGTACAATGAATGGAGACTAGATGGAAAAGGATCATGAAAATAATATGAAAGGATAATTGGATCAAAAAACTGAGTAATTTAAAGTAGTTTGGGAAGTAGTAGTAGGGCAAAAAAACCCCAAAATAAAATAAAATAAAATGAGTAGTAGTTTGGGAAGAGAAGACTGAAGGGCATTTGAACATTATCTTTAAAAAGTTTAAGAGCAGCCACAGGAAATATTTTCTAGGGTCTATTGTGTGTGACTCCAACACTCCTACAATCACCCAGTTGTGTGACCCTGGGCAAGCCACCCCAACCCCACTGCCTTGCAAAAACCAAAAAAAAAAAAAAAACCCAACAAAATAAAATAAAACGAGTAGTAGTTTGGGAAGAGAAGACTGAAGTGACATTTGAACATTATCTTAAAGCTTAAGAGCAGTCATAGGAAATATTTTCTAGGCATATTGTATATGACTCCAATAGTAAAATTGGGACCAATGGATAGAATTTCTGGGTGCATAGATCTTTGTCTAAGTAAAATAAAAGAATTTTAACCATTAGAATTATTTAATAATAAAATAGGAAACCTTACAAAGTAGTGAGTTTCCTGTTATGTTAACTATTCAAGAAGTTAGAAGATACATTATTCAGGATGCTATTGGGAGAATTTATACTTTAAATGGAAATCTAACTTCATAACCTCCAAGATGTTTTCTACCTCTAAGATATTAGTGTTCTGTAAGTCCATTACAGTTTCATTCATTCATTTGACATTTATTAATCACTTTATAGTCTTTGTTTGTTTTTAGTTTTTTGCTAGGCAATGGGGTTAAATGGCTTGCCCAAGGCCACACAGCTAGGTAATTATTAAGTGTCTGAGACCGGATTTGAATCCAGGTACTCCTGACTCCAGGGCTGGTGCTTTATCCACTGTACCACCCTAGCTGCC
Source organism: Macrotis lagotis (assembly GCF_037893015.1). NCBI lineage: Eukaryota > Metazoa > Chordata > Mammalia > Peramelemorphia > Peramelidae > Macrotis > Macrotis lagotis. The sequence goes on along the minus strand of NC_133658.1, from coordinate 338,271,497 downwards.
CCCATTCACTTTATATTTTGATATGTACTGGACAAGTATTTATATTTTCCCAAAATTATAAATGGATGAGTCATTGGAACTTAATGAGATAACTTAGGGACATTTATAAATCGAAAAAATGCACTCATTTTTCTACTCCATTTGCCCCAGGTACAATATTTTGCTTGTCTACAGATAGGAACAACAACTAGAAAATATGAATTTTCTCAAAAAAAGTTTAGCTTATTTTCCTATTCCTATTCAATCCTGGATACAATCCATTGTTGATCATTAGCATTTTCATATATGTGTATACATATATATTGATAGAACAATTCAAGGAAGTGGTATTTGGTTATATGATATAGCATGTACAGTAGGCAATAGATATTTTTCATCCACTTAGTTTTCCATTTTTCAATGTTTAGGATAACATATTTTGAATAATTATGGATCTCAGTAAAGAGTCTCCATGTCCTTACTCTATCAGGATTCTTTCATGATTAAAAAGGAACATTTAGAGAAACTTTTGATTCATATCTGGTTGTTCTTTTAAATTTATATTTATTTTTATTTTCGTACAAATGATGTTTTTTTAATACATTAATAAAATATACTTGTTTAAGAGCAAACATAATACCACTCCCCTAAAAAATATAGACCCTCATGAACAATAAAGTAAAGGAAAGAGGAAAAAATTAAAATTTAAAAAATTCCTTCCATATCATTGCAATAGCTTATTGTAATAAAAAACTTATTGTATGAAATATCTTAGCCTATTCTACCTATCCTTTCTTAGTCCCATTACATTTCCCTTTTAGCCATTGACTCCATTTTTACAATGTATTAAAATCTTCAAATTCAGCTCTCTTCTGTGATTCATCCATAAAAGCTCCTTCTACCTGTTCTATTAAATGAAAAGTTTCCTATGAGTATTATCAGCATCATTTTTCTATTCCAGAATACATGTAGTTCATCATTATTAAGTCCCTCATATTTTCTCCCTCTTCTCAAATCTCTATGCTTCACCTGAGTCCTGTATCTGAAGATCAAACTTTCTGTTCATCTCTGGCCATTCCAACAGGAACATTTGAAATTCCCCTTGTTCATTGAAAGTCCATCTTTTCCCCTGGAAGAGGATGTTCAGTTTTTTTGGATAGTTGATTCGTGGTTGCTTTCTGAGCTCTTTTGTCTTCTAGAATATTATATTCTAAGCCCTACAAGTCTTTAATGTAGTTGCTGCTAAGTCCTTTGTGATCCTGACTGCAGCTCCATGATATTTGAATTGTGTCCTTCTGGCTGCTTGTATTTTTTTTCTCTTTGACTTGGGAGTTCTGTAACTTGGCTATAATATTCCTGGGTTTTTTTTATTTTTTGGATCTCTTTCCAGGGGAGGTCGGTGGATTCTCTCAATTTCTACTTTGCCTTCTGCTTCTAGGATATTTGGGCAATTTTCCTGTAGGAATTCTTTTAAAATGATGTCAAGGCTCTTTTCTCATCATGACTTTCAGGTATCCCACAAATTTTTAAGTTATCTTTTCTGAATTTGTTTTTCAGATCAGTTGTTTTCTCAGTGAGATGTTTCACATTTTCTTCTAATTTTTCATTCTTTTGGTTTTGAAGTATTGCATCCTGACTTCTTGTAAAGTCAGCAGCTTCCTTCAGCTCCATTCTACATCTGAAGGATTTGTTTTCCTCAGAGACCTTTCTTGTTTTTTTCCATCTGGCCAATTCTGCTTTTTAAAGCATTCTTCTCCTCAATAACTTTTTGAACTGTTTTATCCATTTGGCCTAAGCTGGTTTTTAACATGCTATTTTTTTGGATCTCCTTGACTGCTGCTGACTTCTTTTTTCATGTTTTTCCTACATCTCTCTTTTCCCATATTTTCTTCTATCTCCTTCACTTGATTTTCAAAATCTTTTTTGAGCTCTGTCATAGCCTGAGGCCAATTTTGTTTTTCTTGGAACTTGGACTTCCTCATCTTCTAGACTGAGTATTTTGATCTTTTTGGGGATCATAGACAAAGTATTTCTCAATGGTGTTCCTTTTTTCCCCTCTGTTTACTCATTTTCCCAGCCTATGCCTGGTTTTGGGGTGCTTCCTGACCTTTTGAATATTATTGGGACAACCCTCACAAGGATCTCAGTGTATGAAGCTTGTGTCCTCCCTCCTGGTAGGTGATTGACCACAAGCAGACTCCTCTGCCACGGGGCTGAGGTGGGGAGTCTGAATGTTCTATGGGGGGGCCTAGACTCCTATCAGTAGCTGAACATGGTCAGAGCCCCAAAGTCCTGTTCCAGGGACAGAGGACAAACCTTGGAAGTCTCTCTCTACTCCCCTACATGACTGAGTACTCAAGGCTGTGTTGCCTAGGGGCTCTTGTTATTGGCTCTGTCTGCTTCAAGCTGCTCGCTGAGTGCCCTGAGGGCTGGGCTTCATGCACTCAATCTGGCAGAGGTCCCTGCTGATCTTCCAAGTTGTGCCTGGGTAGTGTAGGTCAGGAAACTGCCCCCGCTGCAGTGAGCCACAGCTCCCAGTGCCCTGGGGCTGCCTCCAGGAGGCTGAAGTTCCTTCACTCTGTTGGGCTGCCCCTCTAACCCCATGGAGCTGAGCCTTTCTGCTATTTTCCAGGTTACTTTGGTCTGGAGAACTGCCTCACTGGATCCCTCTATGGGTTCTATCTCTCAAAAATTTAGTTAGAGTCCTTATTTTATAAATTTTGAGAGAGAGCACCTGAGAGAGACTCTTCTCCTGTTGCCATCTTGGCTCTGCTCCCCAATTAAATCCCTGGTTGTTCTTAACCAAGAGCAATAAACTTAATCTTTTAAAATATCTAAATAACTGTATTTCAATATAATTGACTTTCTTCATAATCTACTCTATTTAATTTAATGATTTTTAATATCAATATAAATTTAAAATGTTGTATTACTTAATTTTAAATTTATTTATTCATTTCAAAACATCATTAATTGGTGCAGGAGAAGCAAGAAGAACCAAGAAATCAATGTATACAATAACTACAAGAACATTCAAAAATAACAAAAGAGAAACCTAATGTTATAAAATTATAATAACCAATCTTGGGCCTAAAAAAGAGTTCTGACAATCAACTTCTCTCTGTATTTTGTAGACATGACAGACTATATGAGACTTGATTAAATGAATTTGCTATTTTGTCAAACTATATTTCTCCTCTCCTTTTTTAAAAAAAATATTTGCTATAAGGAATAGGTCTCTGGATGGGGGGAGGAGGAAAGCTATGGGAAATGAATTGATATAAGACTAGAAGATGGGCAGCCTAGGAGGAGGCCTAGTGGATAGAGCACTGGACTTGCAATTAGAAAGACTCATTTTCACAAGTTTAAATCTGACCTGAGACACTTACTAGCTGTGTGATTCCCAGGAAAGTCCCTTAAGCCTATTAGCCTTGGTTTCCTCATCTACAAAAATTAACTGGAGAAAGAAATTGCAAATCATTAGAGTATCTTTGCCAAGAAAACCCCAAATGGGGCTATGGAGAGTCAGATACAACTGAAATGACTAAATAACAAAAACCAAAAAGATCAACGATATCATGAAGTTCTTTATAAAGAAAATAATACATACTTTTCAAAAACAGAAAGAAATTTAAAGTTTATTTTTGACCTCAAAAGTAAAAACCAGGAACAATCTAGATTTCATCAATAAGATAGGATCTTCTATAACCATAAAGCTGTGTGTCTGTAAAGAATTGATCTGCTGTAGTGAGTCTTTCAAATAACTAATTATTCCTTTATCTTATTTTCATTGTGGATTCTTTCAATATCTGTGCAGATCAAACTTGTAAAGGTTTGATATATTTAAGATAGTAGTTATTGATAACAAGGATGATTTATTCAAAGCATTTCAATATTCATCATCATTTCATTCCTTCAATATTCATGTTAAGGAGGCAAAGAAGGCATCACTCTTTTAAAAAAATGGGGGAAACTAAATCCAGAGAAGTTCATTGAGTTTCCTATGATCAAAATGTGAGTTATTGGTGAAGTCAGCACTGGAGTCCAGGTCTCCTGATTCCTAAATCCATTACTCTCTCCATCTTACCTACACAAATAGCCCTCAATAAATAGGGCAGCAACAAGTCAATAAAGTATAACTAATACTGTCAATGAGAATTCATGGAATTTCTTTACTATCATTGACAAATTGCAGGAACAGAGAACTAGGCAAAGAGTTTCACTGTTCACCAAGGACTTCCCAAAACCCCACTGGGATTTGAAAAGCAAGTCTGGCCTCAAAACATTGGGCAATATATTTTCCTGTTACCCTCTTTTAGCCAGTATGACATACTTGTATCTGGGGAAGGGCCCTAGAGATTTAGGGGAGGGGGGTAGAATTGAGTGAGCATCGTGTTACTGTGCAGGGCTAAGACACTGCTCTAAATCAATCCATATAATGATGGAAGGCATTTGAATTAAACCCATTGTAATTCATTATATTAAAAACACCCCAGCATAAATCTGAACTAGAATTGATTAGTTCCTTTTTGCACGGTTTGCCATAAAAAATAAGCAAATTCTCAGAGAACATTTCTTTCTGACTAAAGGGGAAAAATGAAAGGTAAGAGAGCATCAGACCAATATTGAATTAGACCTAGTCACAGGACCTAACTGTGCCCCTAACTCACTGTGGGACCTAGAGCAAATTCATTCACCCCGCCCCCGCTTTTCTCCTTAGTTTTGTATTCTGCAAAAGGACAAATTTGAACAACATGGTCTCCAAGCTTCTTTTCAGTATTTCTGAATTAATGGACAAAGAAGAAATACCAAACGGTGCAATCGCAGCATAAAAAGTGAGAGACCTTAAACTTTCTTTGGGGAAAATGCTCACAGCACAGTGACAATGGAAGCACCAAATCACAACTTAAATCCAAGTATATGCTATCATTTCAAAGGGATGTGATGGATTAGAAGCAAGGTTTAAGTCAGACACTAATTAACCTGGATAAAAGGAAGGATGAAGAGGGAAGGTGAAAAAATTTACAAGTGTATGTCTGAACCTAATGTGTTATTGTCCAAAATACAAAGAAACTGAAAGAGAATATTTGGAATCCTGACTTCCTTGAGGAGCATTATGGTACAGGGGAAAATGCAATTACTCAGGAACCAGAGCATTTGCATTCAAATTGCAGTTCCATTTGTTACTAGTTATGAGATCTAGATTATAACTTGAATTTTCTGGAATTGAGTTTCCTCATCTGTAATGACCTATAAGTTCTAAATCTAAGATTCCAAAAAATTAAAAAATTAAAATATAGGAATTCAAGTTAGATGGAACCATCTAGTTTTCTCCTTCACTTTACAAATGCAGAATTTGTAGTAGGTTCAGAAAAGATAAGTGGTTCATTCAAGGTCATATAGTTAGAAGGTAGAAGAACTGAGATATGATTTATGACTCAAGAGATATAGTTTAATTAAAAAGAAAAACATTCTTTTTTAAGGTGATGGGGTTAAATGACTTGCCCAAGGTCACACAGCTAGGTAATTATTAAGTGTCCACATTTGAATTCAGGTCCAGTATGTATACTTCAGAAAAATTAAGATATTCTCTATTTGCAATTTGTGATATTTGAAAACACAACCTAGCATATATAACCTTACCGCCCTTCCCCTTACACATAGTCATACACACATTCCCTTTCAGAAACAACTTTTGAAGACATTCCCCTGCTTAGGTATTTCTCTGTTACTGAAGAAACCAACCAGAGACATTTCTAAAAAAGTCTGGTTTCCAAGTTAGGGTTAAATTCAGTAGCATTCTGTTTTGGCCTCACAGATGCTCCTGGTGGAGTTAGGGCTACACGAGCAGCACTCAGAATGTGGTACATCCGCTGAGTCTATTCTTGGATTTTTATAAGTGTAGATACATTTTGGTGTACAGAGAAAAGGTGCCAGACTTTCATTGCGTTGGAAATGTGGGTAAGAAAAGGGGGGGGTAGTGTCAGCCAATGGCCCCTATTTTCACTATTGCCCTCTTTGCATTCACATCTAAATCTGTGTTCTAGGAACATATACACCACAAAAGAGTAACTGCCACATACAATTACTATGGTCACACACAAAAGATATTTATGGATACAGCACAGGAGAGATTTGTATTTAAAATCTGATTTTGATCCTTACTGACTGTACAATACAGGTCAATTCATTTATCTTCACTGAACATCAATTTCCTAATTTATTAGGAGATAAAAGCACACACATCTATAAATATACATATACATTTACATATATAAACACCTATGAATATGCATGTATACCTATGTATGTATTGTATGTATGTGAATATATATTTTCACACACACATATAAATCATATATATATATATACACACACACACACACACACACACACACACACACACACACACACACACACACACATCACATCTATCCCAGGGAGATTGTGAGAGAATTGTATTGTCAACTATAAAGCATAATATTAATCTGAGTAATTAATAACATAATCTTTACTTTATGCCTAACAATTTATGATAAAGATTGCAAAGAAATATAAAATATAGCTCCTTTGAACAAAGAATTTATCATATATAATAGTAAATATACTAATTTCCACTTCAGCTAGTAATATGGTATTTTTGTGCTTCAGAAAGAGTGAGGGAACAAACAGGAGATTTCCAACTGGGGCAACCACATCTCCAAGGAGGACAATGAACTCACAATCAATATAAACTTGGATCTCTGTTCCATTTCCTTGGATAATATCATTGAAGAGAGGAATCATGACTTAAGTTTCTTAGTCCTGCTGGTACCTTACACTCAGTACACACATACACACACACACAAACATATATTTGTGCATTTATACTTTTTTGAGTGTAATGTTAGAATTAGGAAAATCTTATTACTGGTATATAGGGTCAAAAGTAATAAAGAGAAAATAATTATATAATACTATATTTATCAAGCCATATTCCATGAAAGCCTAATAATTCTATTTCATTTGGATAGTAATTCTATGAGAACATCCTGATGATAATTATGCTGATGATAATTTCCTCTTCAATATCACATGTAAAATTATGTATTTATCTCTTACTGTCCTTCAAGATTCATCAGGGTGAAGCTAATGGGGCACAAGTCTTGGCAAGTCCTACAAAGATCAAAAATCTTCAAGTAGCATCCTCAGCAAAAGACCATATGTCTATTGTCCAGAAACCAGCCATGCTGAGCTCAGAGAATTCCATCATTGTGAGGCTGACACATAGTGATTATTATTTTCTAGTCACAGCAACTCACAAAGATTGATTACTAAACAGTGGTAAGAGTTGTGATCTATGTCATTCCCCACATCTGGGAAATCACACGTGTCTTTAGCAGGCTTAATAATAGGCGTACTTCTGTTTTCCTCCAAAATTTCTCTCATAGTATTGATCCAATTTCTTTGAACCAACACTCACAGGATCATTGACTGAACACTGGATGGGACTTAGGAGATCATCTTATCCAAAACACCCAGGGAGAAAATTCAAACCCTGAGAGTCTAACCAGCTTGTCTAAGGTACCAATATAACAAGTGGCAGCCTGGAGATCTCTTGGTTTGGTGTATGTCTCTAGAAAGCAAGTCCTATAACAACAGGCATTCTCTCTCCTGAATCACATTATTTACTGAGCTAAAAGTTCCTTCTATATATTTAAATGAAAAAGTGTTCATTGATCAAAATTAGTTCAAGAGACAGTAGCATATCTTAACATTATTTTGAGCTCATCTGAACTATTTCCTTCACCAGGGAAATAATAGGTTACTCACAGGGTATAGTGTAAAATGGACTAAACGTTAAGTTATATGATCAGGGTTCAGCTTCCAGACTGGCCACTTATAGTTTAATTTCACTCCCATTACTGACAGAAAACAAAAGAAATGTCAAAAACCACAACTATAGTCACAAAAACCAAAACACAATATAAACACAAACACCAAAAAATGCTATCGCTATCACTATCACTACCATAATTAGTATTTTTATATAGCATGTTAAGATTTGCAAAACACTTTATATATCTTGTCACATATGATCCTCACAATAATATTGGGAGGTTGATACTATTTAATCCCCCTCCTCCCCATTTTTTTAGATGAGGGAAAAATTACTTGTCTATAGTTAACAAATGTCAGAGGCAGATTTAAGTTATTGTCTTTTTGCCTCAATGTTTTGAGCTCTATCCTCTGTAGAAGCTGTTATTGGATAAATCGGAGTTTCTTCACTGTGAGTAAGTTTCTCCTCCCTAGTAGCCCACAAGGCCTAAGGATAAACCCCAGAAATGAAAATCTCTGACATAAACAAGTTAGAGTTAAGCAAACAATGAATGGGAGGGAAGAATTATAGGACTCAGAGAATATGGAGAAAGAAAAGACTATAGAGATCACCTTGTCCGGCCCTCTCCCTTTACAGATAAAAAAGCTGAGAGATAAAAATGTCTTACCTAAGATAATATAGCAAATAAACAGAAAACCTGAGATTCAAATCCAGGTCTTCAAAAGAGAAGTCTAGTGACATTGCCTATACAGATTATCATCTTCCCACAGTCTGAGATCTAGAGTGATTAGCGAACATCAACACTGATGACACATCTGAATCTTAAAGCCCACCAGTTTTTCTGGTCTCTCTTCTCCTGATACTTCGATTTGACCTGTCCATTGGTACTTCCTGTCAGATCTTAGTTCTGTCACTTACTATTCTTGGTAGAACAACAGCCTTTATTCTTTTTCCTTTCCCATTCCCTAGATTGAATAGCACTGAAATAAATTCCACTTTCTCTTTTACTTTTGACTTTTTTCCTTACCGTGTGTGTGTGTGTGTGTGTGTGTGTGTGTGTGTGTGTGTTCTTTTTGTTTATTTGCTTGTTTTATCTTTCATTCCAGGTCAGCGTTTTGGGTCATTATTAGATTCTGAGAAATGTTTCTGGCTGAGAAATTGATTAATTTTGCCCTACAGTTACAGAAAACTAATAATCCTTACCAAGGGATTAAAAGCAACAACAACAAAGGTGAGGGGGAGAGAAAATAGTAGGGAGTTGTCCAGAAGAGTTCATTTCAATACAATGCAACTAAGTTCTAGATGTAGATACAATCATACCTCTGGATGTTTTACTTTTTCTTAAGTATTCCACAATTCATGATGGACACCATGAATATACACCAGGCTTCCAACAAAGTGGAACCTCACTTCAGTATTTCATGAAACTATGATTTCTTTGTTGTGTGTATGGTTATGGGTGTTGACTCATGAGTCAACTCAGTAGATGATATCTTACATGGTCAAAAAATTCATCACTCTGCAACGACCCTAGTGATGAGACCTAATTTAGCTAAATTAGTCCTCAGGTGGCAGACATATAAAGCCATCACCAGATTATACCAAAGGATTTTTTTTTTACCTGGGAAGTACCTAGCAGAGTTGAAGTTCTCCTAGGCTAACTTCTTGGATAGGTAGCCACTAAGGAGAAACAAATAAGCTGATTCTATTTATTTTCTTATATATAAGGTTTAGCTCAAAGAGAAAGTCCCTTAATATAGAAGTCATGTTTCTAAATTTTTTTTTTTATATCCTCCTAAGAATCTTTACACAAAATCTAGGCACAAAACAACTGCTCCATAAATATTTTGTGAATCCTCAATATCTGGCTTTATAATATACTCACTGACTAGAAGAAAAAAATATGTAAAGCAAAACACAGTTAGTTCTCCATGTCTTGGGATGGGGAAACTAGAGCAGTATGGGAAGAGAAGCCAAAATAATCTAAAGGAATGGCAACTAGGACTTATATAGTAGAAGGGTTTAAAAAATTGCTTAGCTGGATTTGTTCTTTTTAGATGATAGTTATTCATTGCAAGGAAGAGCTTTTCTTTGAGAGAGAGAGATGCAAAAAAAATCAAACATTATAAACTTATGGAAGAAAAAAATATCCATAAAGGGTCACAAATACAACAATTTGGTAACTACCACCATAATTTAACATACTTAAAAATTGTATAAAACAGAGCTTCACAGTACATATATGTATATATTTCTCCTTTTAAAAATTATTGTATATCAACATATTAATGGTTGTTCATAATAATGAAGTTCATAATAAAATTCAAATTTTTTTCTTCCTAAATTTACATATCCTGACAAAGAAAGAGCTATTGTAAAAGGCTTTAAATGCCAGAGGATTTTTTATTTTTTTCTTAGAAGCTATAAAGCCTACAGAGAAGGAAATTATCAGACCTCTGCTTTAGGAGTAGATTATGGACCATAGTAGAAAGAATGCATGGACTGGGGAGGAGAGATTGGAGGGAGGGAGAATAAATAGGAAGCTGAGCTCTAGGTGAGAGGAAACCTCTATATGCTTCAAATACCTCCTGACAGTTTGTTTACTAAATAAGAAACTGGCAGCAATAGAGTGAGTTTCTGCACCAGGCAGGTCTTTTCCCATTTTGATGAAATCACTGGTCCTTTGAAATAATCACTGTGGTAAACACTGCAGAGCTGAGTACCTTGTATCTTATTTAAAAAATTATTAATGAATAAAGCTATGTAAGAACTTAGCTGGAGGTGAGGTAACTTGAAATATACAGAGAAACTACATGGTAGTAAGCAAGAATACTATTGATTTGGAAGGTAGAATCTTAGTTCCTTCCATTCTTGACTGATTGTGTGACTAGTCAAATATTCAAGATTCCTTATCTTGTTTGTTTTTCTGGTAAACATAGCATATCCCTGTTTTGAGGTAAGGGTTTTGAAAACATTAAAGTCCAATAAAAATGTGATTTATTACCATTTAACATAATGAAGCTTCAGAATAGTAGACTACACAGATTGTTTTTGTCAGAAATAAGAATTTTTTATCCAAAAGTTATTGAGAAAAGAGAAAACAACCCTTGCCTTATAGGAGGGTAATATCTCAAATGACCCCTGGGGGTTTCTTTTGCTTTAAGATTAAATAGTGAATGACCCTTGACTAATGATAGCATAATTTAGATGAAATCATGATAATGATAACTGACATTGACATAGTATTTATAACATTTACAGAGTATTTTTTAAAAATTATCTCATAGACTTGTAAGGGATATGTTAAAGATATGAACTCCTTTTTCTTTCTTACAGAGGAAGAAACAGTCTGAAAGAAGTTAAGCAATTTGCCAATAGTCACACAGATAGCAAATATCAGAAATGGGATTTAAGTCCAGGATTTTCTTACCCCAAGATTAGTACTCAATCCACTATGCTATAAGGCTTCTCAGATCCATGACTGCATGTATTTAGAGAATTTATAAAGGACTTCGGGTAGAAAGAAGTACCCAAGACTCACTGACAATAATATTAAGGATGATGATGACAACGATGATAATGACAACTTAGGAGCAGAGTAGTGGTCTCCAAATCACAAAAACCACATTCACATGCAGTTTAAAATACATTTTAATCATTAGAATTCCACAAAAAGTACATGGATGATATGATGGGAGATTACAACAAAAATCCAATGAAGAACACTGAAAAAGAATAGGAGTGATGATTATCATGATAAAAGTGATATTGGCAATGATAGGTAGTTTTTTTCTTTAAGGTTTGCAAAAGAATTTGCAATTATCACTTTTGATCCTCACAACAAGTTTGGGAGGCAAGTGGCATTATTATTCCCATTTTTATGGATGAAGAAACTGAGACTGAGAGAGCTTAAGTGACTTGCCCAGTGTCTAATATCAAATCTGAGTTCATATCTTTCTCATTCTAGGTCTAATGCTCTATGTAACATACTACCTAGGAACTGTGTGTCAAAAAAAGATAATTTAGGCTGGTTACAAGAAGAGGAAAAAAGGATGACAGGAAGATAAGCAGATTGCTTTCCTAGTATACTTGAAATATCAGTAGAAATCAAGAAAGACTACAGATCACTGGGTAGACATCTAGTAGTATTTTGGGAAAACATGGGTGAGAATAAACTAGAAGGGTCAGGCCTTGGTAGGGTGAAATCTACATCATTGTGGGAATCTCTGAAATCAATGAGATCCATGTGAATATTTGAGGAATGAGCAAGGTTTCACTTACAGGAATAAATGGAGGTTTTTTAAGACTACTGTGGGAAGAAATTTCAACAGTTGAGCTTCAATTGTTTCCTCAATCAAACCAGAAAGTTAGATAACCATTGTGCCTAAACTTCAGCACTTCAGACTAATAAATGAGTTATCCAAAGTCCCAGATGGATCGACAAAAGAATTATTTTAATATTTACATGGAATTATGATTTATTGGTATAGGGAAGACCCAGAGAAGAAACTGACTCTACCTTGATGTTAGAACGTGTCCTGCAACTTATTGTCAGAGCGGAGGCTAGGGTCCTGAGAAGTTGAGTGATTTGTGGGATTCTAATGACCAGAAAGTATTAGAAGCAGAAGCTGAGCCCAAGTTTTTTCTGAATTGGAAGCCGGAACTGGAATCATCTCTCTTTTGTATAACTCTAGTTGTTAATTACTATTATTGTATTTAATGAGTTGAATATTGGTGATTATATTGATTTTTTAAAAAGCACTTTACAAATGAAGATTGTATAATTTCTCTAAGTATATGCAAATACAAGTTAAAGAGAAAGTATTGCCTAATGAATAGAGTGTTGGATGTGGAGTGCTATGCATAAGACTACTATAGACAAAATCATAAGATCTTGGTGTTTCAGATAATAATGTACTTAGAATAAAACAATTAGATTTTGATATTGACATTTGACTAGTTCTGTAACCCTTAAACATGTCATTTCTACCTTCTCTTCTACTTCTCTTGGATGAGGTGAAAAGAGTATTAAGTCTAATGATTATTCTTTCCAGTTTTCCCATTCTGGGATTTTATGACCATCCCTTTAGTCTCTCCCCTTGACACAGGATGAGTAATGCTACCCAGGATACACCACCGGTGCTAAGCAGAGCCCAGTTGAACCCAGAGGACTGCTATAGAGGCATCCATTTTGCTCACCTCCCTACCTCTGCCCTTGATTACCTCCTTCATCCAAATCAAGAGGCAGGCAGCCAGGGTGATGAAAATCGGTGAGGCCAAGAGGCCCTGGGCTTTTATCTGTGGTGATGACATGGCTGCATGACATGTAGCAGTAATGAATTGCACTCTTTGCTGAAATGAATAAGTTGTGGTTGGTGATGCAATGATCAATTTGCTCCATCACATTAAGCTGCCCATTCATCACCTGTACCTGCTGTCAGGAGCCCAGGGCTGCTTTTATTGGCCATCGGCAGCTGCCATTATTGACAGAGCAATAGACTTTGAAGATGACTTCTGCCTGCTCAAGACTGCCTGCCATTGATCCCAGGCCCTGATATAAGGTCTGGACTGTGCTAAGTCACTGACTCAGCCTTTTTATTGATTCTACTAAAGGGGGGAGGCGTGATTCTAGAAATCAAAAACCTCACCTATGTGGGTCATTATATTTTAGGCTGTGCAGGCTAGGGTCCTGGGTGCTAGGCCCATCTCTTCCAGTAAATAACCGTGTGAAAATGGGCAATCCATTAACATCTCTCTAACACTTTATATTTCCATGTATATAATGAGGAGGTTGAGTATTCAAGTTTGTAAAGAACTTTACTTGCATATAATTTGATCCTAAAGTCAACCCTAGAAGGTAGGTGCTGTTACTATTTTTATTTTACAGATAAGAAAAACTGAAGCTGTCTCTAATATGTATTTGAGGCAGGATTTAGGCTCACATCTTCTTGACTCCACTGTTCTATCTGGTTCTTTTCTAGGTACTTATTATCAAATTTCTCAAGCCAGAAGGAGTCTAAGAAACTACATCATATATAGAAGCTATATCTAATTCTCTTTGTTTACAGATAAAAACACTTGACTAGAGATACAAAGTATGTTAAGTTATAGTCACAAGGGTAGTTAAGCATTAGAGGTTCTTAACACACTTTGTAGAATTGTTCAATTGAAGTGGTCACCCAATTTCATTAAGTAGAAGAGCCAGAATTCCCGCCTTTAGTCTATTACCTCTTCAACCCATTCTTCAGTGATACCTAAGCAATCATTTTAATTCACTACTTTGTTCATTTAACTTTCTGTTAAAAATAAATACCCCCTTAATTCATTCCCTTTGAAATAAAGTATAAATTCCTGTTTATCCAGGATCAGGAGTCTTTTCCTTGCTCCACACTGTCTTTTGAAGAAGTTCATGGTCTTTCAGAAATCAGCCACTACTAATTAGCTATTTACCAAGAATTGATGTGCCTACTATATACACATGATTGCATTATAAGATATGGGGAGCCATAAAAGAAAAAAGAAATGACTTCTAATCCTAAGAAAAATTTTTATGGTTAAAATGGGGTATATCAAATTTACACATCATTATTGCTAATATTAGCATGGAAGGGATAGGAATGGAGGGGAATAGATCTATGAAAGTAGAAGGAAATCCTGATGAGGAAATTTCCTCCACCAATATAAATGGGTAGTTGCATTGCAAGCTTCTGTAAACTTTTCTAATAACTATGGAATTTCTCTATGCCCCAGAAATCTTATAATATAATGACATGTACATAGTAGGCACATCAGTAATGAGTATATAGATAATTAGCATTAGCTGGCCTCTGAAAGGCTATAAGCTTCTTCAAGAGACAGTGTGGAGAGGGCAGCTAGGTGAGACAGAGGATAAGGCACTGGCCCTGGAGTCAGGAGGACCTGAGCTCAAATTGCATCTTAAACACCCAACATTTACTTAGCAGTGTGACCTTGGGCAAGCCACTTAGCCCCTTTGCCTTGCAAAAATTAAAAAGAAAGAGAGAGACAGTATGGAGGAATGAAAAGAGCCCTGATCTTGTATAAACAAGACTTTATACTTTATTTCAAAGGGAGTGCCCCTTCTTTTTCCTCTCCAACCTTTCAGTTTGCTTTTATGGGTGGTCTTTCATCATTGGAATCCAAACTCCTAAAAATTAGGGATTGTCTTCCTATTTGTATTTATACAGCACTATGTATTTCTTAGCACTATGCTTATTTATGCTTACTCCCTTGGATTTTGAATATTAGAAAGGGGACTTCTGGGGTCAGTTCTTTCTTGAGGAATGAGACCATATTGCCTATACAAGATTAAGAGCTGACATGTATAGCTAATTCTTTATGGTTTACAAAGAATTTCCCTTCTATTATTTAATTTTACTTTTATAATGACCAGAGGAGGGAACTAGTGTTATCCATCTAATAGGTGATGAAATCAAGACTTATAGAAATATATGGACTCTTCTAGTAACACAGAGAATAAGTAAATGGTAGAACTGGTATTGGAATTTAAGTCTTCTGATTTCAGGTCTCACTATTCTCTGCCTCACCCCCATCCCCATATCTAACACAGTGAACTGATACATACAATAGAATATAATAGAGAGCAGAGTAGTCAGTCAGTCACTAAACATTCATTAAGTATTTACTATATTCCAGGAACTATGCTGATGCCGAGGTTGATATTGTTTGTTTTGTCTTTCATTTTCAAAAAAAAGACCATGGCATCAGGGAGGTGATGCCATGATATTCACATGACTTGTATTTAAGTGAGAAGAGTGCTGTGCAAAGTCAGCAGCCTCCTTTCTCCTCTAAAGCCATCTAGATCCGGTGACTAGAAATGAATCAGGACAACTGGGGATAGTCTTAGATGAAAGCAATTGGGGTTAAGTAACTTGTTCAAGGTCACATAGCTAGTCGGTGTCTGAGGTTGGATTTGAAGTCAGGTCCTTGACTCCAGGGCCAGTGCTGGCTGCCCCTGGGAACTCTGCTAAGCATAGAGGCAAAGTATGGCCCCTAGCCACAAGGAGCTCACATTTTAATGGGGGAGAAAATGTATAAATATGTAAATACAATATTTGACCTGAGTCTTGAGGGAAGTCATGGAATCCATGAACTGGAGATGAAAAGGGAAAATATTTCAGGCACTGGGAACAGCTAATGAAATGGTAAGAAAATAGGAGATGAAGTGTCAATATCCAAGCAACAATAAGAAAGATACTGTAGCTAGATTATAAAATATAAAGAGAGAAGTCAAGTATAAGAAGACTGGAGAAAAACAGTCCATCGTAGAGGTAGTAAAGAGCCACTGGAGTTTATTGAGTAAAGGAAAAATCACTTTGGCAGTGAAGAGAAGGATGGATTAGAGTGGGGGAGATTCTTGAAACAGGGAGATCAATCATGAGATAATTGTTCCCTGCACTAAGGTGGTAGTTAATGTTAGTAGAGAGAAAGGGATGTCTATGAGAGGTGTTGTGAAGCTATCTATAGCAAGCCTTGACAACAGACTGTATGTGTGGAATGAGAGTGAGTGAGAAGTCAAGGGTACAATGATGGAGTCATATAATATGGTATCAGACATCATGGTAGCAGATCTGAGCTTCTATTGGACATCTTCACCCAGTTATGGAGTAGAATTTTATAGAGCTCATAATGTAAGAGGCCCCTGTAAGAAGAGCAGCATGCCTCCTTGTGAGGTAACAGACCCGTTTAGAGAATAGCAGAACATTTGATAGGACAGCATTGGTCTATATAGTGGGACAGCTCATGTGAAGGTGTGGCAGTAGACCCCATGGTGTAATGAAAGATGAATCTGGTATTTGAGCAATTTTAACCAAGGTCCTTGAGAAAGCTGCTTCATTTAATTTTGAAAGAAAGAAAATACACACATATGCATAGCATGCACACATATCTATATCTATATCTAAATCTATATCTATATCATCTCTATCTATCTATCTACATATATTTACACATACACAAAGGGGGAAAATAATCTGCTAATTATCCTTTGCAGGAAGATGCAGAAAGCAAAGGGGTTTGCTTGAGGGCAGAATGAAGATAAATTGAAAGTGAGTTCAAGAGAATTCTTTCTTTCTTTGGAACACTTGCCTTTCCATCAGGGTACCTCAAAGGCCTGTCAAGCATGAGCAGAGCTTTTGTCTGTGTTTATGTGTGTGTGTGTGTGCTAGGGACTGTGTGTTCCTCTCTGTTGCCATAACAATGCAGTCAGAAGTCATGACAGCTATGATTACAGTTGGACTCGGTGATTTATGTCTGCCCAAGCAGGATCATAAAGTTTTTTAATGTTAAAAATCAGTCACCAGGCACAAAGACAAGAAGCTTCTTTCTCACTTAGGGAAGAGAAGGGAAGGAAGAATGATCAGGAAGGTTTAAGGCACCAAAGTGCAATCCTGAGGAGGGGGAAGGAAAATTGTTGCCTTTGCTCCATAGATCTATCCCAGAATCATGTGGGGTGATTGAGGTCAGTAGTCAGGGCTCTGGGTCTAATGTGCAAGATTTTTTTACCAACTCTGATCCCTTAATTTTAATTCCCAACATGCAATAAAGGAATATCTATCGAGCATCTTCCATGCAGAAAACCCCGCATAGAGAGAACCCAAATGGTGCAAGATAGACAAATCTTGTTCCCCTCTTGTTGAGGGGGGGGCAGTGCTCATGTTTAAAGATGTCCTGTGAAAACTCAGGTGACTAACTTGACCTCTCAGCTTCAGTTCATCAGCAAAATGAGGATAATCATCACTGTCCTAGCTATAGGGTTGTTGTAAAGTTCAGAAAAGTGAGTGAGAAGCATTTTGTGAACTGTGTGTATATGTGTGAACTGCAAAATGTTATATAACCATCTGGGTCATCTGTGGGACTTCCCCCCCCCATTGAAACATTTTGTAGCACTTCATCCTTAAAGTAGACCCTGGATTTGTAGAGTATAAGGGCGGGCGGGTCCATATTTAAGAGTATGTGGGAGGGAGGAGTCCAAAAACTGCTCTCTCTCTCTCTCTCTCTCTCTCTCTCTCTCCATATATATATATATATATATATATATATATATATATATATATATATATATATATATATATATTTGTTGCTTATACTTAGCAAGACTAGGCCTTAAATTAGACATATGAATATGTGGATATAGTCCATATACATATGTATACATATGCATTTTATACACACAACATGTAGAAATATATATAAATTAATATATGAGTCACATGTGTACATATATGGTGCCTGTATTTGTAAATGTTTATTTTGTTATATTGGGTTATGTTTGTGTGTGTGTGTGTGTGTGTGTGTGTGTGTGAGAGAGAGAGAGAGAGTAGATTTAGAGGACCTGAGTGATTCAAATATTACTTCTGACATATAGTACCTTAAATGAATCCCTTTTGTCTTGAGTGTCAATTGCATTTTAAAATGAGGTACCAGAAAGGGTGGACTCTAGAATCCCTTCCAGTCTGAGATTTCTGAGCTTCTAATTCCATATTGAAAGCCAGGCTTAAGTTGGGCAGCCCAGAATGTTCCAGGTTATGTATTGGTGGATAGTAAAGTCCAATTAGAATCCAAATTTACTCAATAAGAATTAAGAGAACACAATTTCAGTATTAAAAATGTCACTGTAAATACAAAAAAAACCCTATCTACTGGATCAGGAGGGCATTCCCTAGAGGGTAGCTAGACCCTACTGACATAATTTTCCTTAAGGATAAATCTCTTACATTTAAAAAAAATAGAAACCAATCCCCATCCTCAGTAAAGGAGGTGTTCAGTGGTTATTTTTGGCATTTTTATTATTATTATTATTTTTGCTATGTAGTATTTCATAGATTAAGACTTTAAAGATGGTCTCAGAGTTAGGAAAACCTGGGTATAAGTATTTTTTGGTGGGGCAATGGAGATTAAGTGACTTGCCAGCTAGTCAGCATCAAATATCTGAAGTTGGATTTGAAATCAGGTCCTCCTGACTCCAGGATCAGTACTCTAGCCACTGAATCACATAGCTGACCACAAGTCTTGTCTCTGACATACAATGGCTGTGTGAACCTGGGTAAATCACTTGAATTCTTTGTGGATTAGGCAATTCTCTAAGACTCTAAATGTCAGAGCAAGTGACAACTTGCATTGGTAGATGACATCTCATCCAGAAATTTTCTATTCCAGTAAAATTCCAGGTCCAAATTCCTTTTCCAGTCATTATTTTATCACTGATATTGGGAACATCTGGTGAAAAGGCTTGCTCAATCAAAGCAGATGAGTATCTGTTCTGTAATTCATAGGTACAAGACAGTTGCCCAAGATACTGAAAAATTAAGAGATTTTTCCAGGTCATGCTGCCAATATATCTCCAAGATAGGACTTGAATTTAGGACTTTATTCCTGAATGAGATTAACTCTCTATTTACTATGCCATGTTGCTTCTTATATAAAATTGATAATGATGAAATTTATGTACATGAGAATTTAAAGAAAATAGATCATCATAAAAATTATTAACCTACAGCTAAAAGAGGCCACAGTGGTCATCTGGACCAGTCCCTTATTTTACAGATGAAATAACTGTGTCTCAGGAAAATTAAATTATTTGCCCAAGGTTACACAGGTAGTTAAATAAGAATTGGGATTTGAACCCAAATTCATTGACCCTATTTGGTTTAGCTTAATCATTATAAAATGAACTAGAGAAGAAGATGATAAACCACTTTAATGTCTTTGCCAAGAAAACCATGCAAAAATGGGTCACAAAGAGTCACACATGATGAAGTGATTGAACAACAAGAACTGTAACCATTGACTTCAAAGTCAATACTCTTTTTCACCATATTCTAAAGGTGTCAAGTTAATATATTATAAACTGTCAAATGAGTGGTAGAGACAAAATAAATTCAAAGGAGATCCTTGTAGGTCAGAGTGGTCTGGGAAATTTTATTGAGGAATAGGAATCTCTATCAGAAGCCAAGTCTTCACTTAAGGCAATATCTCCAATTAGAGCATCTATGTATTTTGGTCAGCTCCAATTTTTCACTTTGTTACTGTTTCTCCTTGTCATTTCAAAAAACTATAATTCCCTAATATGCCTTTGTATGAAGGAAACTAAGTATTTTTGCTTTCCAGAATGGAAAAGAGTCAGGAGACATGAGTTTAAATTTTGTCTATGTTGCTTGCAAGTCATGGGATCTTTAGTAAATCATGCAACCTCCCTTTTTCTTAGGTTTTTTTTATCCTTAAAATGAGGATAAAATACCCAATAAGCAGGAATAACTCTCATAAATGGGAAGATTATCAAGGCAACCACATCTCTTAAAGGACTGAGCTTATCTTGCTTTGTAGATTCTCCCTTTCACCAATCCAGTTTTTAGACATAGGTAGCAATGAAGAATTCAACTAACGTAATCTGGGATTTAAAGGATCAAAGAACTCAGATCTAGGAAAAAACTTGGAAGATTCTCTAGTCAGGGAATTTCATATTCTCTGATTTGGAAGGGAATTTAGAAGTCTTCTCTTTCTCTCTCTCTCTCCTTTTTTTCCTGCTCTCTTCCTTTCCCAATTCCCTTCCTCCCCTCCCCTCATCTCTTCTTTCCTCTTTATCCCTTCCTCTCCTCTTCTCTCCCTTCTCCTTTCCTCAATCCAGATTATTCCATTTCTTATCTCTCCTCCACTTTCACTTCATCCCCTTGTTTGCTGGGATGTCATAGTCAGGAGACTTAGATTCATATTCTGTTGATGTTACTTGCAGATCATGGGACTTTTAGTAAGTCATGCAATCTCCCTGTTTATCTCTCTATTCCCTACCTTTACCCATTCTAATTTGTTCTATATAACCCTCTTAGGTACCACAGTTATCTCCCATTTTTGCCAATAAGGAATCTGAAATTCAGGAAAGGAAGTGATTTATTCAAGTTCACACAGCTAATAAGTTACAGGGTTTATAGTTAAACTCAGTTTCATTGATATCAAACCTGTTGTTCTTTGTAGTACATTAAGTTACTTCTCATTTGTGTATCTTCATGTCCTGTTCTAATCTTCATAAGGACAGATGCCTGTATCTGTTCCTGTTCCAATCATAGTGTTGCAACCAGTCAGTACCTAATGAATGTTTGTTGAATAATTGATTAATAATTTTAATGCTTCTTATAACTTAGAAATGAAAGAGACTTTCCCAAGACCACTCATTTATTGCACAGTAGCACTTCTGACTTCAAATCATGTATTCCATGCTTGAAACATAGTAAGTAAGCACTTAAACAATTCTTGTTGATGGACTCTAAATTGATCCAGAAACACAAAGTCAATCTGGTGGTTCAGTTCTTGCTCTCATTGAGTTCATTTCACACCTCCTTTCCTTCTTAACCTATCCAGGTGCAACCAGATAATATCTACAAAGAATGTGCCACAACTAAGGGGAATTCAATGACAAAAGGAAGGATTTGTGACAGAGTGACAAGAGAGCCTGAGAACAAAATAGCCAATCTTGAAACTTTCTCTTCCTGGAGTCAATTAAAAATAGAGGAACTTTCTAAGCTTTTTAAATATCATCATCTTCCATGCTTTCTATAGTCAAGCCAAACCAGACTTGCCTCTTCTCACATATAACATGGTATCTTCTGTCGGAGTGACTTTATATTGGCTGTCCCTCATGCTTGAAATGAATTCCCTCTTGGTCTCCCAATCCTGAATATTAATTAATGAATCCTGATTTCAATTTGAATGACATCTCTTAAATGATTTCTTATTCCTAAGGATACCTTTCAAAATAAATTTTGTTGTTCAGTTATTTTTTTTTTTTAGTTTTGTCCAACTCTTTGTGATCCCATTTGTGATTTTCTTGGCAAAAATAGTGGAATGGTTTGTCATTTCCTTTTTAAGCTCATTTGACACAGGAGGAAACTGAGACAAATGGGGTTATGTGCCTTACCCAGGGTCACATAGCTAATTAAGTTTCTGAGGGAAGATTTTGAACCCTGGAAGACTCAACTAACTAGCTGTCCTATATTCCAAATAACCTTTATTTGCTTTGTATATATTCAGTTAATACTTGCATGTATATACATTGTATCCCCTAATAAAAGGTAAGCTTCTTGAGTTAAAGGACTGTTTCATTTTTTGTCTTTGCATTACAGGGCTAACACCAAGTGCAGGAAGCACTTAATAAAAACTTGTTGATTGATTGACAAATTTACCTCTCAAGGTCCCTTTCAGTTTATGCTTCCATGATTCCTTTGATATTATTGCAGTGGGACTCATTTTAAAGACTAGTGAGACTTTAGCCAAACTGAATCCTTCAATTTTTAATACCTTACAAGTAGTCATTATACCACAAAATGGTTTCAGAGAGCCTCTGATGGAAACACTCCTCCGCCTATCTTGACTTCAGTCCAGCATTTTGGAAATCCTTTTAGAGCTGAAAAGAAATCATCCAAGATACTTCTGTGATAGCACTGGGCAGTTGCTGTCTGCTGGGGATTTCCAGAAAAGAGGCTGCTGTCCTGAAGATTGAATCCATGAACCAATCATGCTGGAGTGGCTTTGTCTCCAGGTACCCCACTAATGCTTCCATGGGATGGATGACCTGATCCTTCACTCTTGTCTACTTGAGTCAGAGTTCCTGTTCTGAACCCAGACACCACCCAGACTTAGCTTTCAAGCTTCTTCCTTTCAATTGTGTGTGAGAATTTTTAATCTAAAGAGCAACAGCTCTGTTTCAACATCAGAAGCCCCATTTGAAAAGTGTTTAACTTCTAATGCAGATCTAAGAGGCCATTTCTCAGTTTCACTGTATCTGTGAAGCTTTCTATAATTCAACATCAAATATTTATTATTACGTTTATTAAAGTTTTAATAATTTAGCAACTCCTGCATGTAAGCTAGCTCAGCTAACTGGTTCTCTTTATCATACCTGGGTCACTCCAATATTTATATCCCTAAGTCTTGGCTTCAGTTTCATTTAGTGAAGAAGCCTTTCTCTTCCTCTAGTCAAACTGGGTACAATCTGTTTCCTTCCCCATGGCAAAGATTAACAGGGCTTTGTTCTGGGCTACACGTGAAGAGACTTACTGAGTCTGAGGGGGAAGAAAAAAGTTTTAAAAGATTCAATTCTAAAATTATGATGACAAAAATTAAAATGGGGAAAATATATATGCCTCATTGGACTGAATGACAGACAGCTAGGCTACAAGAAAATAGGCACTTAAGGCATTGCCCATCTGTGGGGGATTTCAGAGGCCACATTATCCCTGGGAAATCATCCTTTTAAGAGACCTTGGAGGATTGTATTGGCCGATGTGGTGAATTTTAAGAGTTTATTTGTAGACAGATGTGGGTTCATCTTCTATAGAGGCTTTATGGAAAGACATAGAAAAGGATCAAATAGGATGACAAAGTGCAAGAGGGTTGTTGTATATAGACAGTCATTGAGGGAGGACCCACATTAATGAGATCAAAGATTCAAGTTTCTAATTCAGTCAGCAGGCAGAGGAGTAGCAAAGGCTTTATACAACTTTTCATCATTTAAATTATCACATGCTACCTAATAAATACTTATATTTCACCTGATCATTGATTTCTCTTTGCAGATCTTCCAAAATTCCAAATGAACTACCCCCTTTACCATGAAAGCTTCCTTAATCCTATGTCAATAATTTTTCCCCCTCAGTCTTCCTAAAACTTGTTTCTGGGTATCTCAG
Source organism: Macrotis lagotis (assembly GCF_037893015.1). Taxonomy (NCBI): domain Eukaryota; kingdom Metazoa; phylum Chordata; class Mammalia; order Peramelemorphia; family Peramelidae; genus Macrotis; species Macrotis lagotis. The sequence continues at coordinate 338,247,983 of NC_133658.1, read as the reverse complement.
GATTATTCAGTCTATTTAGACATATCTATTTATGTACCTGACTGATTCACTTTCCTTGACAGTAAGCTCTTTGAAGGCAGTTAACATGTCTTATTCACCCTTGAATCTCTTCCTGAATTCTTCCCACATTTGACTTTTCACCAAATAAGTGCTTAAGGTACCTTTTATTGAATGAATAAATTGATGAATTTGTATACTTCTTGTCTGACACTTTATAATTTCTCAACAGAGGTTAACAATGACAAATGAACAGGTCACCCAAGGAATAATTCTTACAATTACAATTGATGCTTATATATTATCTCATTTGGGCTTCAGAACAACCCAAAGAAGTGACCACTATTTTTCCCCATTTTAGAGATGAAAAAACTAAAGCTCAGAAAAATTAAATGACTTGCTCATACTCACATAGTTAGGAAGTGTTTGAAGCAGCATTTGAATCTATGTGTCCCTTGTTATAAATCTAACATCTTATTAATATATCATGCTGCCTTACCTAAGAGACATTCCCAGGGATACACTGCTTCTAAAAGAATAGCTCTTCCCACTCTCCATCCAAGTCAGATTTAAACACTTGATAGGCATTTATGGAACCAGAAGATAATACTTGTGGTCAATACATCAGAAATGTCATTAGAACCTTCCTGATTCCCTAATCTCGGAGAAAATGACCTAAACTAGAGATTTAAACAATTGCTAAGGAGAAGTGAGAGAAAAGAGCCATCAAAATCTGAGAAGCAATGCTCTACAATATTTTCTAAAGATTAACTTTTCTAAAGTTAAGGCAAATGCAGAGGGAGAGAGTTGAATTTTATTTTATCCTAATAATTTTAATAATTGTTAACTTATTTCATATGCAGCTCCAATCTTAGGCTATGTAATAATAGGGTGAAATATATTTTGAGGAGACCCCACCCCAAAATTTCCCACTATCACTTTCAGGTGATCAAAATGTGTTTGTTAATATAGATAGAGCAAGAACATTTCCATCTTTAGTGGCTTCCTCTAATGTAACATTTAAACTCTTTTGTCACCCATCCTAGCCAGTATTATGATATATGTAAATTGGTTGAAGGAACTGGGACAAAAGATTGGGCAAAAGAAGAGATAGAATTACTGGTGGAGAATGATAGTTATTTTCAAGTACTGAAGAAATTAGACTAGTTCCATTTGTTTCCAGAGGAAATGACCAGAACAATGAATGAGAGTTGCAAAGAAAAAAATTTATGCTTGTTATCAGGGAAAAATTTATAATTAGAGCTGTCCAATAGTAGAATGAACTGCTTTGAGACATGGTAGATTCCTGATTCTTGGAATTCTCTCTGCAAAGGCTAGATAACTATCTCTTGCATATATTATATTAGAGTATCTGCTTATGTATGGTTTGAACAACATGTTTGTTGAAGTAATTCTGTCATAGTTTACACTCCTCCATGGACTTTCTAATCAAATCAAATTGGGCCAGACAGTATTTCTTGAATATATCATTTGGTTTTCCACCTTCATGCCTTTTATTACTATTTTTTTTAAACAAGTAATACCTTTTCTTTCTAAAATTGCCTACTAAATTTCTACCAATTCTTTAAATCCAACAAAAAGGCCAATCTCCTCTTCAACAGAACTTCCTCTGACAATGCCATTCTGATGTTAAAATACACTTTCAGTTAACTTCCTACTGCTTCTAGATCCTATCCTAGAATTGAGAGTGACTCTCAATTTACTTTATATTATCTTCCCAGTTTTATTTATCATCATTCCTCTTCAAAAAATGGGATCATATTTTTTCCTATCATTAAACATTTCACTTACTATCTCGATATATTTTAATAAGGTTTCTAGAATGTACTCCTTCCTATCTTCCGCCTTTGAGAATTTTTATCTCCTTTCATGTTTTAGTTCAAGTAAGATCAGCTGCTTAAGCTTTTCTTAAACCATTCATTTGTCAGTACTCTCTCTCTCTCTCTCTTTTTTCAGATTATTTTGCTTTTACTATTTATCTTTCTATATTTTTACTACTCCCAGTAGAAGGAATGTTATTTGAAGACAGAAGCTATCTTTGCATGCTTAGTATCTGGCATAGCAGGGGGCTTAATAAATATTTGTTTTGAGCTGAACTGATCATCCCCAGTCAGTAATGACTCTTCCTCTTGGGTTTTGTGTAGCGTTTTGTTTTATACCTATCTAAAGCTTATGTCATATTTTTGTTGTTGTTGGTCAGTTGTGCACAACTCTTCGTGAACCCATTTGGGATTTTCTTGGCAAAGATACTGAAGTACTTTGTCATTTTCTTCACCAGATCTTTTGACAGATAAGAAACTGAGGCAAATAGCTTTAAGTGACTTGCCCAGGGTCACACAGTTAAGTGTGTGTCAAAGTCAGATTTGAACTCAGATATTCCTAACTCTAGGTCTGGTACTCTGTTTACTATATCATCTAGATGTCCTTTGTGTCATATAATATTGTATCTGTAATAATGGGTCTGTTGTTATTCCTCTGTTCATTCGTAAGTTCCACAAAGACAGTCCATTTTATATTCAATTTGATTTTGGTATAGAATATCTCTCTGAAATATCCATTTAAGTAATATGTACTAATGGATATTAGTAGAACTATGAACTGTTCATTGAGCTGCTTAATTCTGTTATAATTGTGAAGTACATATCAAGTACTTATTACATATGAGATACTACTGTGCTACATGCTGGGAATACAAAAAAGGCAGAAGGGGTCAACTCTCAAGGAGCTCATAGTCTAAAGGAGTATAAGTGCTAGAATTTAAATAGCACTTTGTTTGCAAAGTACTTTATAAATATCTCATTTTTCCCTCAAAACAACTGTAGGACATTTGTTCAGTCATTTTTCAGACCTGTCCAATTCTTTATAACCCCACTTGGGGTTTTCTTGGTAAAGACACTGGAGTGGTTTGTCATTTCCTTCTCCAGCTCATTTTACAGAAGACTGAGGAAGACAAAGTTAAGTGAGTTGCCCAGGGTCACAAAGTGAGGGAGTTCCTGAGACCAGATTTGAAATCAGGAAGCTGAGTCTTTCTGTCTCTAGGTCTAGCACTCTATCCCTTGCACTATTAATATTTATAAATTAGGAAAACTGAAATGGACTAATTGAGTGACTCATCCTAGGGTCACACAGTTATTAAGTATCTGAGGGCAGATTTGAACTCCCATCTTCCAGGACTCTAGACCTGGTGTTCTATGCATTTTGTCTCCTAGATGCCAATAATAACCAATGCTAAGGTTTTCAGAGCACTTTACATGTATTATCTCACATTTAAGTCTGGGCATAGATTTGCATTTTTAAATCTAATATTCTTCTAGAGATGATGTAGCTCAATGAAGCATGAAGTACTATAAGCTCTGAAAAATTAAAGTTACAGGAAAAAGAAAGCAGTGCATGTTATGAGGAGAGGTGCATGATGTGTATGAAGAGTCTAAAACATATTACCAGGGAAGAATACAGCAGAAGGATTGCATGCGATGTAAATAGATTCATGACTATAAAAGGAGAAAGACCAATCCTGTAGTGAGGGTATAGCCAATAAACACATAGTATAAGAGACTCAGGGATATATACCCCAGGTCAAAAGATCTAAGTGAAGGCCTAATAATCTTGGACCCTTCCCCATAGATAGTCTGTGGTAGAATATGAATTGAAGTTAAACAGGATGAGAAGTTTGGGGTGGATTGTGAGCTGCACTATTGTACCCATATCAATGAACTCACAAATCCATTAAAGTATTAAAGGACAGGGACGGCTAGGTGGCACAATGGATAGAGCACCAGCTCTGGAGTCAGGAGGACCTGAGTTTAAATCCAGTCTCACACACTTAATAATTGCCTAGTTGTGTGGCCTTGGAGAAGACACTTAACCCCATTGCCTTGCAAAAAAAAAACACCTTAAAAAAGTATCAAAGGACAATGGAAAGTATTACCACAGGGGAAGCTTAGTGTGTATGCATTACAAGTTATAGAATGAAAGTCATGGAGACCTGGTCAGTATCTGCCTCTTCCCTCATCCCAACACCTGGCATCTTCCCTGAGAACTGTACTGACTATAGACCAGGGGACCAAGGGAGGAAAGGGCTTATTTGGCCCCTTCCTCTTTCCAAATTCCATTAGAAAACTTGCCTCTTTTTCCTTTCTTTGTTCTATAATACTCTGCTCAGCTTCTCTCCTAATCTTTTCCTTTTTCATGTGATTCTTTGGCTGTATTATTGGCTATCTATAATTATTATCTCTTATTTATTAATTCTCAAATTTATCATCTGACTGTAACTTATTAATTCTTCAAAATGCTCAGTGATATGCTTGTCTGAGCAATGCTGTGTACTGTACATTTTTATCCACATTTGCAGCTGATATGAGCACAATTGATTTGTTTGAGGCAGGGTATAAGAATTCTAAGACTGCCTGTCCTGGGGCAATGCTAATAAGACAACAGTGTATTTTTTTAGGCAAGAATAGCTCTTAAAATAGTCTATTTTCACTATGGTATTTGGAACTCAGCAGCAATACCACCAGGAAGTTTGAGAGGATCTTGCCCAACTAAATACCCAGATCCTTTTCTTTGAAGATTTCTTCCTCCTCTGTTCTGGGGTTTACCTTCAGAAGTTCTTCTGGTGCTCCCAGAAGCTATCTGGCTATAGGATATTAATACCCTTAGAAGAAGGTAAGGGGTGTTAAGAGGTCCCCTGAATTCATATTTTTAAATTGCCATATTTTTCAGATACACTAACTAAAAGTGAACCATAGTAAAATGAATACTGGACTCAGGTTTGAATGCCATCTCTGACACTATGACCTTGGGAAAATTCCTTTACTGTGAGAATACAGTCTGGGGGGGTGGCTGGCTGCTCAGATAAGCTCATCTTTGCAACAAAGAAAATGTTACTTCTTACTAGGTAATATTAATCTAAAAGAGTGATACTCCTGGTAGGAATTTAAGTCACTGTGGTCAGGAAAGATTCACAGCAGCTTCCCAAACTACAGGACAAATAGGGTTATGTGATCTAGTGGTCTCCAAAGTGGGGACCCTGGTGCCTCTTTGTGTTGGGGGTAAGTGGGTAGAAATGTGTAAGATGATCAATTGTGAAGTTTATCTCCAATATAATCACATCTGCCCAATTTCCCAATATTACCATGCTATATTAGTCTCAAACCACTCCCCTCCTGAGCCAAGTGTCAGTACCTCAGATTGATTTTAGCCTAAACTATCTACAAACAGGATCTGTGTTGGTGCTATTGGGAAAATCTCACACCAACTCCCTTCCTCCAAGTCAATAGTGGGTTGATTAAATATTTAATAACAGGGTTTTTTTTGGGGGGCATATAGGCATGGCACACTTTCAAGATTAATTTCCATTATTAACATTTTCTATGTCACTTTGTAAAGCACAGACAAGAAACAAAACAATGAACAAAGCCTGAATTTATAGGATTTGCTGATTTCCAGGGTGGAAATTCTCACTGAAAATTTAACAATCAGTTCTTTTGAGTTCGTCTAGCTCTAGTATATCCATATACCTCAGCTTCACCTGATGTCTGTGACAGGTACCCCTCAGAAAGTATGCTCTGCACTCTGGGATCAATGACTGTTGAGGAAAAGTTCCATGTACATTCACCCTTCGCATTTTATGTCAAAGTGATTGATTCAGCAAATATAAAAATGATTGCATTATTTTTTCCTCAAAACTCTTTCATTGAATATTCTTTCCTAATAATATTGGTAACAACTTTATCTTTTCAAACACCCAAGTTTTCACAAGCTTAGGCTTGTTTTTGAGTTCTTACCTTCTCTTCAGGCAGCTGGGTGGCACAGTGGCTTGGTGTTAGAAAAAAACATTTTCCTGAGTTCAAATCTGATCCCAGACTAGTTGTGTGAACTGGGGCAAATGACTTAACCTTGTTTGTTTCAGTATTCTCATCAGTCAAATCAGTTTGAGAAGAAAATGACAAATCATTTTAGGATCTCTATCAAAAATTTTCAAATCAGGGCGGCTAGGTGGCACAGTGTATAAAGCACCAGCCCTGGAGTCAGTAGTACCTGGGTTCAAATCTGGTCTCAGACACTTAATAATTACCTAGCCGTGTGGCCTTGGGCAAGCCACTTAAACCCATTGCCTTGCAAAAAAAAAAAACTTAAAAAAATCTTCAAATGGTATTACAGAGTTGAACATGACTAAAAATTGACTGAACATCCTTTCTTCCTCTATGCATTTTCATATCTAAAAATTAGCTATAACATTGTATAAGTTTTTTCTCATATCTATCTTTTCATATATATATATATATATATATATTATATATACATCTTCTCATATATATGTCTTCTCTAGTCACATGGCAACCACTCTAATTTAGGATCATCACTTCTGGCATGGACTATTGAAACAGCCCCCTTTGGTGCACTCAGATTTGTAAACATTGATCTTTCCACATGTTACAGGAGGAGTTAATGTAGTTTGCAAAGTCTGTGGATTTTCATTTTAGTTCTGTAATACTGATTCATCTTCTAAATACCTGTCAGAGATTCTCTTAAAACACTGTTCTGACCTTGATACTTCCCTCTTCTTGAACTGAGATATTCTTATTGACTCTAGAACCAAATATTAACCTTGTTTAATTCTATTTTTTGCTTTATATTACACAAAATTATCTATACAGTAGCATATTATATACTTTATATATATATATATATATACTCATATTGAGAATTTGTGTGCTTTTTAAAAAAACTGAAACAGCTGTATCATAAAAATATTTTGACAACCAGTGATATAGTGAACTTAAACTTAGAAATGGGTGGTGATGTGATTTGTGACTGGTGCCATGGAAAGAAATAGTCCCTTGGAAGTCAGGCAAAACCCAGGACTGCAGAGATTTCCTACCTGACATCAGCAGGGTCTTCAGTCACAAGGACATCAGTCTTACAGCTGGCCAATGGATTGATAGATAGGTCCACAGGAGGCACCACAAAACTCTTGCTGACTGGGAGCCAGAGTCCCTGCCCCAAGCTGTAGGTAGACCTTAGAAGAGAAGCAGTCAGTATGAGGTCCATATTGAGCAATTAGATGGCGTGATGTTTAGAGGACTGATCCTGGAGTTATAAGGACCTGAATTCCAATCCAGTCTCAGACTCTTACTCACTGTGTGACCTGGACAAATCATTTAATCTTGATAGCCTTCTAAGTGTCCACAGAGAGTTTTCAAAGGTGTCTATAAATTTGGATGGAAGAATTAGTACATCTTTGCTTTCACTGATCTTTGGTTTCCTTTATAATGCTACATTCATTATATTTTATTATATGCATTTACAAACATGATTCTGAGAAGGGGTTCACAGGGTTCACCAGACTACTCAAGTGATCTAGTACCCCATCCCCCAACAAATGTTAACAACCCATGGGCTAGATGATCTGTTAGTTCTAACATTTTTTGATCTCATCTATCGTTTTCTCCTGGGATGTCCTTCCTTCTCTTTTTCCCAATTGTCAAGCATTCCAACTATCTTTGAAGGCCTAGTTCAAGTTCTTTCCCTTTACTACCTGACTCAGCCCATAGGAGCACTCTCTTCTCTGAACTTCTCTTGTTGAACACCCCACTCATCGAACAATTACTACATAATGGCAAAGAGTGGGGAATTAGCTATTTATATCTCCCACAAGGTCATAAACCTTAGGAGGGCAAGGACCCTGATTTAATATTTCTTTGTGTCTCTGACATCATCAAGCACAAGGTTTAGCAATGATGATAAATTCAATAAATTCTCATTCACTTTCCTCAACTTTTAACTGAGGATTTTCAGATCTTTTTATATAACTTAGAGAGTTATTTCAAGAATTAAATGAAAAAAGCAAGAAAATTTGAAAATTATAAATATGAAGACATAATAACAGCAGCATCAATGGCAGTAGCCATAGTAAGTCCAGTTTTGTGAGTGGTGGATAGAATAGATGATTCAGAGGTAGAGAATTTGAATTTAAATCCTAATCCTGCTACTTTGTGACTATGAGAAGTAAAAACAAAACACTTCCCCACCCCTACCTCCCCCCACCCTGAACAGACCTACTCACTCACCTGAGGATCTTTTCAGGTGCTTGTTCCCCTGTCACAAGGTCATATCCCCTTTCCAGTGTTGTATAAGGCCAAGGTCTGTGAGGAAGGGAATATGGGGAGGGAAACAGAACAGCAAAGGGAAACTTAGTAAGAGAAAAATCTCATCTCTGGGAAGACTTTATTCAAGAAAAAACAGATTGGGGGCAGTTAGGTGGCACTTGGCACTTGACCCTAGAGTTAGGAGGACTTGAGTTCAATCCAACCTCAGACACTTAATAACTACCTAGCTGTGTGACCTTGGGCAAGTCATTTAACCCCTTGTCTTACAAAAAACAACAAAAAAGATAAAACAAATTGACCCATTTCCAGTTTCCCCAAACAAAGAAGTATAGATATGAGGGGGAGGGAGGGAGGGAGGGGAAAAGGAGGAATTAAATTTTATTTTTTTACATATTAATGAATCAATTACAAAATTCCTTTAAATCACAATGTATGTGATTTCAATTATATTTAGCTATAGATTTTTAATTTATTTTTTCTTTATCATATTGATTATTAACTAATGGAGTGTGGCATTTACAAAATTTAGGAATCACCTGATTGTGAGAATTCATAAGCAATTAAAACAATAAACCACTATATGGGGGAGAGAGGTCAGGAAACATGAACTCCAGTACCAGATGTAGCTCTATTTAGCTTTGCAACTTTGTATACGTCACTTTCCCCTCTCTAGGCCTTAATTTTCCTGGCCATAAAATGAAAGGGACTTGAAGTTCCATTCCAGCTTAAACACTGAACATTCCAAAGACTGTTCTAAACTTAATGTAACATTTTATGTTATAAACTCTTTCTAGTTCTATCATTTCATGTTTGTCTCTAGTATTAGATTAACTAAATAGGAAAGGGTTTTATTTATATTTAAAATTTTCAGAAGCTGTAGAAGTGCACCTGCTATAGACTCGCATAGAAAAGACCAGTAGGAGAGAAATGTTGTTGCTAGTCTGAGCTCTAGCTTCCCTGGTACTCACCCTTCACTCTGTCCCCAGTCACTCCTCACACACAAGTGTCTGTGTACAGGGTCTGGAGCATAACCTTCATGACAGCTGCATTCCCCTTCAAGAGGTAAGAAAAAAGGAAAGTTATAAACATAAAGTCTGGGAGATTATAACAGCAGCATTAATAACAATGATTCCGTTCAAGTAACAACTATTAAGCAAAATCAACATCACACAGCAACAGTCTACCAATGATAATTGTAAACCTCATTTAGAAAGGGCTTTAGAGTTTTCAAAGTTCTTCCCTCAAAAATCCCCTGGGAGAAAGTTAATACAGGAATCATTAACTCCATTTTACAGATGAAGTTGGGAAAGGTTAAGTGATTTGCTAAGATCACATAGTTAGCAGATGGGAGGGCCAGAACTTCATTTCAAGTCATCTGACTTCAAATGTCTAGGCCCTTGGCACCAGAGGCACCATGTTTATGCAGTCTATGAGACTGATTTGAGAAACTTCCTATCTATCTATCTATCTATCTATCTATCTATCTATTTATCTATCTATTTTCTTTCTTTCTATCTAATCTATCTAATCTATTTGTCTATTACTATCTGAATTTCTATTATTAGAAATTATTAACACTATTTTCATATGTATGTACTATATACATATATGTGTATATATTTTTCTCTAGATTTATCTTTCTTTATATATAGATAATACATATCTCTATTTATATATGAGCTATGTATGCATACATATTTATATGGTGTGCACACAAATCTGTATATATATATATATATATCTGTACACATATATCTCTCTATATATACAAATTTGTATCTATGTATATCTCTAGCTATCTATGTATTGATCTATCTGTTCTTATTCAATACATACATAGAAATACCCTATAGAAATACCCAAAACATAGATCTCTGAGTAACAACAAGGAAAAAGATGGCTGTGGAAGAGAGTAAGAGGGTCTTTAAATTGATGTTCCAAGCAGAACATCCCCTCCTACCTCCTGCTTACCTTTCTTTTCCTTCTCTGCCCTCAGATAAATTAAAAAAAAACAAATAAACAAACAAAAACTAAACCAAAATAATGAGAAGGGGAAAAAGCATATTAAGTGCCTTTTCTTTTCTATTTTAAAACACTTATTATATCACTAGATTCTCATGACAATCCTGGGGAGTAGTTATTATTATTATGCCCAGTTTATAGTTGAGGAAACTGAGGCAAAGAAAAGTTTAAGTTATTTACCCAGGATCATACAGATGGGAGGTATCTGAGGCTGAATTAGAACTCAGGTCTTCCTGATTCCAGGTCAAGTACTCTACCTAGGTTGTCACCAGCCACATCAATGATATGGAAGAACTGAAAGAAGATATTTAGAGAAGGCTGGTGGATGATTAAATAGCAGAATAGAGAGAGATTATACAAGGAAACTGAAAAATAGGCACATTCTTCAGTATGTGTTCTTCCTCCATTACAATTACCCCCTTTTGGAAAGAACAAGTCCAAAAATGCTCTTGTCTGTGTACATATTTTTTTTCTTTTCTTTTTTTAATGTTGATTAATTTATTTCAATGTAATTGTTTCTAGTCTCGTCACTGGAGGCATACTGATACATAGTTTCTCAGATTATTGACTCTCATGTAAGTGTCTGATATATGCATAGAAAACTAAATTGAGAGTCATGAAGACTTGTATTCTAATCCCTACTCAGAAACTCACTATCTGTGTGACCTTGGGCAAGTCACTTGACCTCCTTCAGTCTTAGATTCCTTACAGGTAAATGAAGATAATAATGACACCTTCTTTATAAGGTTTTGAGTATTAAGAGATAATTTATCTAAAGTGCTTTATAAAACTTAAAGTACTATTTATTATTATTATTTTATTCATAATAACATGTGTTTTATTTTATGTGTTTAAGAACATCATTCTGAGAAGGAATTGAGAGGTTTTGTTGGACTACCAAAATGGCCTATGACATCAAAAAAGGTTAATTATGCTCATTAGTATTTATTATGGTACTTTAAGATTTGCAAAGTGCTTTACAAATATTATTGCCTTTTATTATCACAACAAACTTGAGACAAGAATTATTATCTTCATATTACAAATGAGGAAACTAAGGCAATCTGAGGTTAGTTGCTTTCCTGGGGTCATATAGAGCTAAGAAGGGTTTGAAATGAAATTTGAATTTAGGACTTTCCAAGACCAGGTTCAGTGCTCTATCTACTGCGTTAATTACCGCACCTAAACTGGGGCATTTGATATCTGTGTGAGAGAAAATAATCTCAGAACTCTACAAATCCTCCAAGATCCAGTTCAAGTTCCAATATATATAAAACTTCCGATTAGCATCGTCCACGTGACATAACCCTTTCTGCTAAAAGACTTTAGGCAAATTAGTTAAATTACTCTTGGTCTCAGTCCCCCCCCCCCCCTTTCTAAATGGAAGGATTAAATTAGATGGCAAATAAGATCTCTTTCAGACCTAATATTAAATGTTTTTAGGTACTTTTCATATATAGCCTTCTAAAAATCTATCATTCTAAATTCCAATATCCCTATCAGTCTTACTTCTCATATTCTGAGACACTTTGTTCTAAAGCCTCTTTCTATTCTATCATTCAGTGATAATTAATCTGAAATTTGACCACTACTTGCTGTAGAAGGTATTCTTCTCACACCAGTCAGGTTGACCAATATGACAAAAAAGGAAAATGATCAATGTTGGAGAGGATGAGGGAAAACTGGGACATTAATGCATTTTTGGTGAAGTTATGAACTGATCCAGCCATTCTGGAGTGCAATTTGGAACAACGCACAAAAAAAAAACAATAAAACTGTGCATGCCTTGGATCCAGCAATACCACTACTATGTCTAGCTCCCAAAGAGATCATAAAACAGGGGAAAAGAGGGCAGCTAGGTGGCACAGTGGATAGAGCACCGGCCCTGGAGTCAGGAGTACCTGAGTTCAAATCCGGCCTCAGACACTTAATAGTTACCTGGCTGTGTGGCCTTGGGCAAGCCACTTAACCCCATTTGCCTTGCAAAAAAAACTAAAAAGGGGGGGGGGAAGATCCATATACACAAAAGTATTTATAGCAGTTCTTTTTGTAGAGGCAAAGAATTAGAAATTGAAGGAATGTCCATCAATTGGGAAATGGTCGAACAAATTGTGGTATATGAATTGGATGGAATACTATTATTCCATAAGAAAGCATGAATAGGGGAACTTCAGAAAAATCTGGAGACTTACATGAACTGATTCTGAGTGAAGTGAACAGAACTAGGAGAAGAATATTGTGCACATTAACAGCAATGTTATGTGATGATCAACTTTGATAAACTTAGCTCTTCTCAGCAGTACTATGATCAAAGACAATTTTTTTTAGATTTTTTTTTGTAAATCAATGGGGTTAAGTGGCTTCCCCAAGGCCACACAGCCAGGTAACTATTAAGTGTCTGAGGCCGGATTTGAACTCAGGTACTCCTGACTCCAGGGCCGGTGCTCTATCCACTGTGCCACCTAGCCACCCCCAATCAAAGACAATTCTAAAATTACGTGATGGAAAGTGTCATCTGGAAAAAGGACTATGGAATCTGAATGCAGACCAAAGCACACTATTTTACATTTAAAAAATTTGCTTTAGTTTTATTTTTTCACCCTATGATTTTTTCCTTTTTCTTCTGATTCTTCTTTCATAGAATGATTAATATGGAAATATGTTTAATATAGCTATATAGGCTTATCCTATATCAGGTTATTACTCAATGTCAAGAGAATGGAGAGAGAAAAATGTAGAACTCAAAATCTTATTAAAAAAAGAATGTTGAAAACTATTTTTGCATGTAGTAGGAAAAATAAATTTCTATATATAAAATAAAACATTTTAAAAAGAATATAGTTAATTGGGACAAGAAATCCAAAATAATGGAGAAAACAGTATCTAGTAGGCCCAAGTAAATTCAGGTTATTGGATCTCTTTCATGTTAAAGAAAGAATTGATGGATACAATTGGTGACAGTTGGATGGAGAGAGAGCACTAGATCTGTATTCAGGATTGCTTGAGTTCAAATCTAGTCACAGACACTGGTTATAGTATCTTGAACAAGTCATTTAACTTCTGTTTACCTCAGTATCCTTATCTGATAAAATAGCATTTATTTCCTATGATTGTTGAAGATAAAATGAGATATTTTATAAAGTATAAAGTATTATATTTATAAAGTACCTTGCAATTTAAAATACCATATAAATGCTAATTATTATTATCATTAGTAGTGGTAGTCAACTGATGTCAGTGACCACTGAAAGACTGGAAAATTGCAGAGATGCTATTGGACTGGTGACTGGCAAATGTACTCATTGGTGAAACATAGACATATGAAAAAGGGAATACTGATGATGAAAAACCAGTATTGTTTCATTAAAAACTGTTCACATCAAGAAATGCCATAAAGTTGTCCTGGGCTTAAAAAAAATATTAACAACATTTCTCTTCCTGATCTTGTGAGAAATATTATAAAACTGAGGCTATTTGACAATAAAATTATTTTCAAATGTGGAACTTGAGTCTCAAAAAAGTTGGCATGATGGCTTGACCTTATTAAGTTCAGTGTTCCAACCTTCCTTTTCCTTCTCCTTGACCCTTGCAAAGGGAATAGATGACTGACTTATCAAATCTGCTTGGGACACAAAGATGGGAGGAATAGCTTATAGGGTAGATAAAAGAATCACGATTCAAAGAAAATCTAAATAAGCCAGACTCTTAGATTATTTCCATTAAGATGAATTTTCTAAAAAGAAAGATGAGATTCTCTACTTCATGCAAGTATTGGAATGTTAGAAGACCACTTGTTGTAGAAAATATTCTGCATCATCTCTGGGCTGAACACTTCTCTGTCTTCTCATTCTGACATTACATGGTTTACCACTCAGCTGTGACTTTCTATTAGGATAATCCTTCCATCTCCAGTATTTTACAATTGATGCTTGCAAATTCTTTGATCTGAGGACAATTTCAACTCACATTCTTTATATCTCTAAGCTCTTTTTCAATTTATTTTTTTTTATTTTGGGGTTTTTTTGCAAGACAATGGGGTTAAATGCCTTGCCCAAGGTCACACAGCTAGGTAATTAAGTGTCTGAGGTTGGATTTGATCTCAGGTCCCAGTAAAGCTGGTGCTCTATTCACTGCACCATTTAGCTGTTAGTTCTTAAAGTTTATTTTTTTTTTGGTATTACTTCTTTGTAAATTGAATATAGTATATTTTATATTGTGAGGCTATATGTTTTATTCAGGCAATTAGAGTGTAATTTCCTTGAGGGCAGAGATCATATTCACATGCAAATTTGTACTCTCCCCAATATCTTGTACAAGGCACCCCATTAGGTGCTTAGTCAATGTCTTCTGACTGGTGAACTGACTTTTACTAGATGGAAAGAAGATGGAGATTTGCTTGGATCTCTGAAATTTCCCTGGGAGTTAGTAACCTAAAGGGGGAGGGGAAACGTAAAGTAGCTAATGATGTGCTAAAATGCAACAGCATCTTCATGAAATATTCACTACCTTAAACACGTCTAATATTCAAGATTAAAAGTCCTGGGATTTGTCCTCACAACTTCCAGGCCTGATTTATGATCTGTCAAAAGCCACAGGACTCATGATTCATAACAGAAGAGGTAAAAACTGTTAACTCTGTAAAGGGGGAAAGAATTTGGGCTGGGGAGGGTAGCCCTTGATTGCCATTTCTGGGAAAGAATGAACTTCAAGGTCCCCCCTCTTAAATTTCAATGACAGTGAGCCTACTGCTTCTGTTGACCACCATCCTCTTTTTATCTCCTCCCTTTATTACCCTTCCCTAAGGGAGAATGGGAAGCCTCATCAGAAAAGATTTTTTTTCCCCCTGCTTGAGTGCTTAACATGCAAGTTTCTCCCACAACTGAGTGGGTCATTAATTCCTGACACTCATTACATAACAAATATGTATTCTGCAAATGAGATGCATATCATATCACTGACCAGGCAGAGTTGCCTAAGACTAGAAGGGGCCACTCTATCTAGGATGGCTCTGGGCATCAGAGTACTTGGGATGAACAACCTCTAATATACCCTTTTGGGATGGAATTTGGAGGTAGGAACTGTCACTGGGGCACTGGACACAGTCCCAGGGGCTAATGTCATCCTTTTGTACTCTGTAACCCAAATTTATTTTGGGCTTGGTGGTGATTACTGTTTACATTCAGCTTGGGAGTTTAAGGCAAGCTCTCAATCAATCCAAGGGATATTGACTTTATTGACTCTAGTTTCCTATTTTCATGGCTAACCTTGCTGGATGGATATTTGCAACAATGCATTTCATTTTTTTGTAAACAATAAAGCCTCAGGCAGCAGCTGTATGTTAACTCTTTCTAATGAGTGTGCCATTTGTTTCTTGATGCTTTCATGCAACCAGTGCAAACAAGGAGGCTGAAAAAGGTTGAACTGACACATTTATCTTGTGAGATAGCCTATAAACATGGTTGATGAATGCTGGATATGAACTATTCCATGTTTTTTTTAAATAAGTTTTGTGTGGGAGGAATGGTTTTTTTGTTTTTTTTTATTTTGAATTTGTGATAATTCAGTCAGAGAATAGACTCACACTTTGAATAATCTATGAAGAGAGTGTTCTTGAGAAAATTGAAAGCATGAAAGAAATTACAGTAATAGTGTTGGAAACAAAATCATAGAGCTAATAGGAAACAGAACTAAATTAATCAAATATTCTGATTTACAGACAAGTAAAGTGAGACCCAGAGAAGATGAGGGACTTACTCAAGGTCACACCATTAATTAGAGACAGTGAGGTGACTAGAACTTAAGTTTCCCAACTCCCAGGCTTTGTTATTTTTGTTATACTCTACTATCTTAATATTTGAAATTACAAGCATTTGGGAATCAGCCATTTAAATATAAATGATAGATAATGTTAAATTGCAAAGCAGATAGTCTTTTTTTTTATTGCAGTAGCCCTTCTAAGGGGGCTCTAATAAGACAGTACTTTCTTAGCTCAGTTCCTGCTAAAATATGAAATGGAAAATAATGAAATTATACTTCTTTTTAGAAATTTCATACTTCAGACTAGCTTCACACACTATAATGTCATATGCTATATACAATATCTGTTTTATACTTGAAAGAAAGGCAGCACTGTAGAAAATATTATTTGCATTTGGAGAACCAGAGTACATACAAATTGAAGCTACTTATAATCTGTGACCTTAGGCAAGTCCCTTCCCATCTCTGAGCCTTGATTTTCTCATTTGTAAAATGAGGGTAGATTAGTTTATTATTGTCCCTTCTAGCTATAATCCTATGAATGGATTTACAAAGATCTAGGATTTTCTCTGGGTAGTCAGTTTTGAATGATTTTTTTTCTCCAATCTTTTCTAATATGATCCACAAGCATCATTTTGAATTGGTAGGAGGAGGAAGAGGACTTAAGTAGCATTATTGTGGGGGTACTATGGTGCGGATGGATAAACAGAAAGAGGTGAATCCTGGGTTCTAGTCCTGGCCATAAAACCTTGTATCTCTGTAACCTGAGGCAAACTTACCTCTTGGCCATTCAGTTTCTTCACTTTAAAATAAAGAGGGACAGTTACAAAATTATTCTACATTATAACATTATATGGTATAAAATGTTTTGCAATTCTGTGCTAAATTCTGATTGTTTATACTGTTTGCTAACAGCTTTTTCATTTTTCTCCTTCATTATAAGGAAATTTCAAACTATATTTTATATTGTTGATGTTCTAGGACTCTATGTTTTAAGGTTCCCTTTGAACTTTGTTCTGTTCTCACATTTTGAGAACAGAATTCTATTCTATTCTATTCTATTCTATTCTATTCTATTCTATTCTATTCTATTCTATTCTATTCTATTCTATTCTATTCTATTCTATTCTATTCTATTCTATTCTATTCCACTGAGGATAGAAATCAAGGACTGCTATTTCCCTCACAACAGAGAGAGAAAGACAGTAGTGAAACTCTAGAGTGTGACACCACTGTTTTGTTTCTAGCTGGAGATATGAGTGATTGAAACTGTCACCAGACCTTTGATCTTTTTAATAAGAAACTCAGCTGATTCCCTTGAAATCTGTTTCTTCCTTCTCTTTCCTTCTGTGTCTTGCTACTTATCTTGCCTTCCTCCTTACAATTCTATTTTCATTTTCTTGGTGCATTCACCACTTTCTACTTTGGGTCAAGGATGCAAGCTGTTTGTTGGTTCACTTCCCAAACATAGAAATGTCAACACAATGTCCTGGGTTCTGACAGTAATTAATATTGGTGAGATCCCAATATGAAAACTCCCAGGAATATTAGATACAAATTCCCAGATCAAGGAGAAAATACTGCAAGCATCAAAAAAGAAATAATTCAAATATTTTAGAGCCACAGTCAGGATAGTACAAGATTTAGAATCGTCTACATTAAAGGATTGGAGGACATGGAATATGATATTTTGGAGGGCAAAAGAACTAGGATTACAATCAAGGATCACCTAGCCAGCAAAACTGAGTATAATCCTCCAGGGGAAAAAATGAATATTCAGGAAAATAGATGACTTAAGTATTTCTGATGAAAAGAAAATATTACTTTCAAATATAAGATGCAAAAAGATAAACAGGAAAAATAAATCATAATTAGTTAAATTATTTTTATTTATATATTCCCATATTATATATATGGGAAAATATTTATAATTCCTAAAACTTTCTCATTATCAGGAGAGTTAGAAGGAGTATACACAGACAGAAAGCATGTGATAATATATTAAAAAAATAAAAGGTATGAGAAAGAAGAATGCACTAGGAGAAGAGGAAAGGGAGAGGTGAATGGAATAAGTGATCTGACATAAAAGAGGGCTGAAGGAGATATTACAATGAAGGGGAAAATGGGGCAAGCAGGGAAGGGAATACATGAACCATACTCTCAGTGGAAACAAGAGAAACAGGGAATAATATATACTCTCAGTTGGGTGCAGGAAACTTTCACCATACAAGAAAGCAGGAAGGGGTGGGGATAGTAAAGAGGGCTGAAATTGATAGAATGGAAGGCAGTTTGGGGAGGTAAAAATCAGAAGCAAAATACTTTTGAGAATAGACAGGCAAAACAAAAGAGAAAGAGGAGAAAGAGGGAGAGAGAGAGAGAGAGAGAGAGGAAAATGATGATGTCCTTCATTATTGAAGAAGACATGACATCAGGGAGGTGATGCCATGACAAGCACATAAATTAGATTTGAGTGAGGGGGTGTTGTGCTGTCATTAGTCTCACTTTCTCCTCCAGAGATCTGGGTTCAGTGGCCAGATGTGAATCAGGACAACTGGAGATGGCCATGGATGTGAGGCAATCAGAGTTAAGTGATTTGCCCAAGGTCACAGAGTTAACAAATGACAAGTGTCTGGGGCTGGATTTGAACTCTTCTACTCCTGACTCCAAGGCTAGTGAACTTTCTCTGATAAAGACTTTATTTCTCAACATATAGAACAATTATAGAAATAAAAGTTATTACTCAATTGATAAATGGTCAAAGTCTCTCTATTGTCCTATTGAAAAAAATACTCTAAATCTCTATTGATGAGAGAAATACAAATTAAAAGAAGTTTAAACTACTATCTCATACCTGTCAAATTGGCTAAATTGACATAAAAGAGAATAATAAATGTTGGAGGGGATGTGGGAAAACTGAAACAGTTATATACTATTGATGAAGTTGTGAACTGACCCAAACATTTTGGTTTGTTTTTTTTTTTTAGGTTTTTGCAAGGCAATGGGGGTTAAGTGGCTTGCCCAAGGCCATACAGCTAGGTAATCATTAAGTGTCTGAGGCCAGATTTGAACTCAGGTAGTCCTGACTCCAGGGCCAGTGCTCTATCCACTGTGCAACCTAGCTGCTCTGATCTAAACATTTTGGAGAACAATTCAAAACTAAGCACTAAGGAGTATAAAATAATGCAAACACTTTGACTAAGCAATTCCACTATGAGGTCTAAATTCCAAAGAGATAAAAAGTTTTTTTTAAAAGTACTTTCTATACAAAATTATTTATAGCAACTTTTTAAAGTTGTGGCAAAATTGAATAATTGTGGGGATATATCATATCAAGTGGGGAATGACTTAAACAAGCTATATATGATTGTGATGTAATACTATTGTGCTTTAAGAAATGACAAGCAGCTTACATAGCTGTGTGACCTTGGGCAAGTCACTTAACCCCATTGCCTTGCAAAAAACAAAAAAGAAAAAGAAATGATGATTAGGATACTCTAAGAAAAACAGCACTGAAAGACTTGTATGAACTTTTGCAAAATGAAATGAGCAGAACTGGGAGAAAATTGTACACAGTAACAGCAATATTGTATCATGATCTAATATAAATAACTTTTCTATTCTCAGCAACACAATGATCTAAGACAATTCTGCAGGACTTATGATGAAAGGTGTTGTCTTTCTGCATAGAAAGAACTGGTAGAATCTTTCTGCAAATCAAAGATAGTTTTTTTTTTTACTTTTGTCTGTTTGGTTTTGCTTGTATTTTCTTTCACAGAATGACTTACATGGAAATTTGTTTTGCATGACTACACATGTATAGTCTATGTCAAGTTGCTTGCCTCCTCAATGGGGGGGGAGAGAAAAGGGAGGGAGAGAATTTGGAACTCAAAATTGGAAAATATTTTTTTACATATAATTGGGAAATAAGGAAAAAGGTACATGAATAAAAAGAAAAATAAAATCTATGAAGTGTTTTCTTTATCATGACTCTTTGATGTACCCATGTAGCAGGGAGAATCTGAGGAAACCACAGGTTTTTTTTGTGTTGAGATATCACCCATAAAAGTAGCTGTATATGTATACTGGACTGTTTTTGCAAGTCAAGAGTTCTGGTTCTTATTGAATTCCATGCCCCTAGAAGAGATGATGCAACTCCTTCTTTTTGAATGTTCCTCTGACTTGAATGGTGAAGGGAAAGATGATTAGTGACTGAGACAAGAAGAGTCACTTACTAAGAAGAGATGTTTTCCATATTTTAGAAAGCATTCTGGATTTTTATTCACATGGATATAAAGAGAGTAGTGTGGATTTTTCTCTTCCTGGAAGCAGTAACCACATAACCACGTAAATCTTCTTAGATAGTGACTCATCTGAGTCCTTGAGTCCAAATCTGCCTTTTTATTTCTCCCCTGAGCATACATTTGAAACCATTCCTGAGAAATGGGCATTTCTAGCCTTGGCAATATTCTTGTGGTTCCAGAGTTTTGAAGTTCTAAACTCATAGGCTAGGAAAAACAGTTGAAATAGCCAAATTCTTTCTTCCCTCATAGAGGGAATTGGAGTAGTAATAATTAGGGAAAGTGGATAAAAGCACTCTTAACTGTAGGAGGAGAGAGCAAGAAGATAATGGGGGCAAGAAAGCAGATAGGGTGCCCATTGGATAACTTTCCATTTTGATTATCTTTGGTACTAGTTACTAAAGTTCTATTGTTTCTATGCTTCTTAAGTGCTGCATTTGCAATATATATCTTCTAAATATAGAACCCTGGACAAAATTCTAGTCATTCTATCTTAGTTACAGATATGTATAGGTAAGTGAAGAAAAGTTTCCTGCAGACTCTAAGACATCTGCCTAAAAATTAGTATACTGGGAATTTTCCTGTCCTGTTCATGAATGCCTACAGAATTCAAAACTCTTTAAGAAGCATAGTTATTCCAGTTGACTTAGAATCTAAGTGCATATGATCTTGTTTTCATCACTATCATATATCCCCGGTGGGGGTACAATAAACTATCATTTATTTCTTTTTACATAACTCAGTTTTCTCTTTTGAGATAATAGATTCTAATAGCATAGGTCTAATAAAATAAGGCATTTACAAACTGATCTCTTTGCTATCCTCAGAGCTGAAAATGCTCATGCCTAACCTCCTGTGCCTTTTATCATGATATTCACTTCATCACTAATGACCTCATCTATTTTCTTTGTAATGTATACTCATTTAGGGTCTATCTCAAGTACTACCTCATTCTTGAAAATCTGCCCAATAATTTCAGGTCTTGTTGATTTCTGATTTCTCAGAATTTCAACAGGCTATAGTGATAAGAACATTGAATTTGAAAGGACAGATTGATAAATAGATAAATAGGAAGACAGATACATGAATGGAATGAGCATTTTGTCAAGTACTTACTTGGTGCCAGGCACCAAGTCCTGAGAATACAAATGCAAATGAAAACAAAATTTCTGTTCTCAGCAAACAAATTCTATTAGGAGAAAACAAGACATAAATGAAACACAAAGGGGTAGGGGATAGAGAAGTGGGTCAGAGAATCTTAAGTTGGTTGGGGTTCAAAAACAAGGAGGGAAACACATATTTATTGTCTACCACTTGTCAAATATTGGTCTAAGCACTGTACAACTATTATCTCATTTGATCTCACAAGAGCCTTGGTAGAAAGGTGCTATTGAGGAAATCAAGACAAAGTTAAGTGATTTACCCAAGGTCATCCAAATAACATCTGAAATTGTATTCCAATTCATGTCTTCCTGTTTGCTGACTCCAGACCTACCACCCTATCCACTGAGCTATCTAGTTCCATCAAAGAAGAGAATATAGCTAGTATGAGCACTTCCTGAAATGGATGTTGGTGAAGATTCTACCAGTTAAAAGAAGAGGTCACGGGATGTTGGAATAGTCATGGTGGGTAGAAATCCTTTGGGGAGAAGGTAGAGATAAGGTTCAGTAATTCACAGTCGGGAATAAATACAGCAACCAGAGGAAGAGGTCATAGAAATGGAAGTCAGGTAGAGATGGAATGACAATTCTGGAAATCATGAGTTCAGTTTTCAAATCTAAAGCTCTTAAATTTGGATTCTCCCTCTGTTTCTTTCTTTTTTATTATTTCAATTTTTTTCCAATTACATGTAAAGATATTTTCAACATTCATTTTCTTAAGATTTTTGATTTCTACATTTTCTGCATCCCTTCTTTCTCTCTCCCTCTTCATGACAGTGAGTAATCTGATATAGATTATATATGTATAATCATGTTTAATATATTTCCATATTAATTATGTTATGAAAGAAGATTCAATCAAAAGGGGGAAAAACAGTTAGAAAGGAAAGCCATACAACAAATTTTAAAAAGAAAAAATAGTATGTTTTTCCTAGTACTGTTCCTTTTTATTTTCTTTAGGTTTATGCAAGGCAATGGGGTTAAGTGACTTGCCCAAGGTCACACAGCTAAGTAATTGTTAAGTGTCTGAGGCAAAATTTGAATTCAGGTCCTTTTGACTCCAGGCCCAGAGATTTATCTACTCTGCCATTTAGCTGCCCCTCTACCACTGTTTCTTAATAGCTGCATGACCTTGGACAAATGATTAACACCCTTTGTACCTTGGTTGATGCATAACTAGTGGAAAGAGAAGACAGTCAGGGGAAAGCAAACTGTGACCCTCCACACGGGCAACTTTATTGCAAATCATTGACAAGTAAAGGCACAGGATAGGCAGGAACAGATGTATTGTGATCTATGTCATAGAAGAAATTTCTAAATTGACAAGCTAAGCTAGCCATTTCAATTTTTGAGTAAGATGATAGGCTTGGATTAAACTATATATAAAGTCCCCTCTACTCTGAATTTTATATTATCCCATATATGACTTATTTACTTTTAGCTCATGTCTTATAAGGAACACAGAAACTCTGAAGACCGGCCACTGATCTAGCTTGGATGAGCATGAGAGCAAGTATGCATATTTCTAACCATCAACAGCATCCCCTGAGTATCCTTGCTGGGATGGCTCAGTGACTTCAGCCTTCTCTGGCTGCCTGCCTGCTCCTTCTTCCTGGTTCCCCTGCCCTGGGTAAATCTTACATACAATTATCTAGAAATTAGTGGCAAGAGAGAAGCATGTGGGGAAGATGATTCCCCTGGAATTATAGAGTTTCCTGAAGAAAGATTTAGTAGAAAGAAGAAAATCTCTTTCAGAATCTGGAATGGCAAATAGACCTCTTACCCAGACACATCAACATCATTGACAGTCTGGCTCTGGCAGTAATGGGTTGATGGAGTGATGCTTCTTGTGGTTTCTTCAAGTTTGAACTGAAAGTGCTGATTCAGAGAAAGAACCATCTCATATTGGGAGAGGGGTATTGGTTAATTTTATCTAAGAGTAAATAAGTACATCTACCTTCTGTTTTTTTCTACATTAGACCACCACTTTTGGATGGCCCACTGTTACTGCAGTATCAAGAATGTCAGATTTTTAAAGTCCATCAGAATACACACACAGACACACACACACACACACAATTTAATCAGAAGGAATATTAGAACCTGGTCCAAAGTCTCTCATTTTACAATTTGAGTAAGAAGAAGCCTAGGGAGGTGAAGTTACTTGCACCGAAACATATAAACAGAAGTGTTAGAAACAGAATTTGAATCTAGATCTGTGCCTCCCAATCCAAAGTTCTTTCACTGTATCATACTTTCTAAATGAATAATATATGTGTATATTTGTTATGAAATCTCTAAGGATGATAAACTCATCTCTTCTCTGATTCTTTGGTATAATCTCCCTGGTTTTTCAAACCTTTGGCAAGTCACTTCCCCTCTCGGAGCTATTCCCCTCTTTCCTTCTATCTGGAAAACTAGGTTGTTGAGTTTTCAAAGGTCCCTTCTATCTTGAAAAGTTGCAAGTTTCAACAATTTTTAAGTTCCCATTTCCACCTAACCAGAATGACCTATAAGTAATGCCTCTCCTTTGTTTTGATCTGTTTCATCTCATTCATCCCCCCAGCAGCTGCCATCATGTCAAATGGATTAATCAGTTCTGATTCTCAGTTTTTTTTTCCCTTGAACCTGATGGAGCTATCTCCAGAGCTTCCTCTGTAACAAAGTTGGCCTGTTATCCATTTCTAAAGCAAGTAAAATTTGTCTTGGAAGGCCCTCCTACCTCTGTATCCAGGGTTTATGACCATTTTTCTATATATAATCTCATTCTTAGCTGTCAGCTAAATCTTCTATAAAAGATAGTGATCTGATAATAATTTTAGGCATTGCCCATCTCAAATTGACTTCTTGGCCTTTCTCATTATGGTATATAGAGCAGGAATTATTAACCTTTTGTTTGTGTACTAGTCCTTGAAGGGTACTGTTAGTGTTTGTTTATTTTTTCTTTTTGTAAGGCAATGGGGTTAAGTGACTTGCCCAAGGTTACACAGTTAGTAATTATCAAGTGTCTGAGGTCAGATTTGAACTCATACACTCCTAATTCCAGGGCCAGTGCTCTAACCACTATGCAACTTAGTGCTCCCAATTATTAATATTTAAAGTTCTCAAAAAATGTACATGGCACACTTTAATTTTAATATTTCTCCAACATAAATCTAGACAATTTATTTGTATCATTTGCCAATTTCAGAAATGTAAATACTCCCACTGAAACTTAAACAATTGATTCTCATTAGCCAATGAGAGCTAATACTAGCACTCTTCCACTGGTACCTCAGTGAAAACTAGGGGATGCGGCCTTATCATGTTTTTAAATATGTAAAATAAAATGTAAAGGAAATGAATTATGCTGAAATATAGTTATCAAAATATATATTTAAAAAATTCATTTTCATGAGGTCATCATATAATACATTGTGTATGAAATCAAAAGGCCTGAGTTTGAATCCAATTTCTCCTGTTGCTATCTTTATGAGCTCAGGACAAATCACGTAATCTCTGCCTGAGCTTTCCCTTTAAAAAATCCAAAGGTTTGGTCTGTATAACTTCTAACATCCCTTCTAACTCTAACTACTCTGACATAAATGTATCTTTGATGGTGGAATTTCAAATATTAGTCTGAAATTGTATATAGGTAAGATTTCCCTCAAAGCTGACCATATAACTACTTAGTCTATTCTTTCCCCAAAATTAAGACTTTGAACATAATGGTCACAGAAGTCCAGGAACTATGAGGGATCAAAGAAGGGAGTTCTCTCCAATCCTGTAGTTTCTGAAGGCTGTTCCTCCTTTGTAGATTCATAAGGATGTCTGAATGGTATACAATAATAAAGATAAACGCCAACTTTCGATGGTGCTTGATATTCTAAATTATTTCCTCACAATGCCTTCTGAGAGTTTGGTAGTACAAGCACTACTATTCCATTTTGCAGAGAGGGAAACTAAACCTGAGAAAGGCTAAGTCATGTGTTCATCTTTATACAGAGGGGAAAAAATAGATTGTGTACCTTGAATGTAAAAAGGAAAATCAGACTCTCTTCATTCTTTATCACTCAAGATAAATTGACCAATGTGTTAGCATTCTACCAAGTATCTACGTAACCAATGGTGTCCATTTTCATTTGAAAGCATATGATATTAAGAACGTAGCATGACCAGTTTTTTAAAAATCAAAGTTCTAAAATGTAGCCATAGGAAAAAAGTAGAATAATTTTAATCTCTAGTTCTCTGGGACTAAACAAACATATGTCTTTGTGTATGTGCATATAATATGTACTCATTTGATATATATTTATACATATATACATTAAATATGTATTTTATATATACCTACATATGAAGGTAGGTGTGTATACATATATTCATATTAATTTTGCATCTATACAATAGACACTTTCAGAAAGCACCTGAATAAACCCTTTACCAAGCACATTTTACTAAGTTAATTAAGCATAACTGCCAAATTTTATGATTCTGATACCATGTTTGCTTTTTAATTAGGTAAGGGTTTTTCTATTTGCTTATGAAATGATGTACCAACAGTATCTATTGCTTTGGACTAGGAGCTGTGTTGCCTCTCAAAGTTGATTTTATTGACCTTATTTAGCCATCATATATACATATATTATATATATATATATATATATATGTATGTACACACACAAACACACACATATATAATGTATACTTGTATAGATTTATATATAAATATATGCATATATGTGTGCACATGTATACACATTACTTATATACATATTATAAACATATATATATAAAAACAAATTTAGCTCTGCTTTCTTCCCACTGCATCATTTCATCAAAGTCTTCCCATGTTTCTCTGTTTTTATTTCATTTTTTTTCCATTAATAAAACCAATTTCTTTCCCTCTCTCCTTTTCCCCCTCTCAATGGAAAAGAAAAAGAAAAAAAAACCCTTGTAACAAATAGGTGGAGTCGAGTTCTAAATTATTCACATTAGTCATTCTCTATGTTGCAGAGAATTTTTTTTTAATGCTGAGCAAAGTTTTGTAGTGATCTCCTTTCAGTCCACTCCTCTCCCAAAGTGCTTATCTTCCAGGTTGAGAATTTCTTTTTCCATTGTCAGTTACTACCCATGTAACCTTGGGCAAATCACTTCTTTCTGGGCACTAGTTTTTTCATAGGAGACAGCTCTTTGAAAACTTTAAAGTTCTATATAAACATCAGCTGTAATTATTTTCTTCCTCTGACAAGTAAGAAAATTGGACAAAAAGTCCTCCAAGGATATCTTTAGGCCCTGAATGTTATGATCTTATGACCAAGTTTATGCCGGAAACTGTGGATTCAGGTGTTGCTTTTATAATTTTTAGTTTCATCTATGGTGTCCAATTAATAATTAATGGATACTGTGGGTTGCTGCCCAATTAGAAATACGTGATAGGTGTTGTCAATATTTAATATTGGCAAGTGTGGGAGCAGAGGAAGGCATATATGAAGATGTCAGAAAACCCAGATGTAAATGAAGCTACCACTGATACATGCAGTCCCTTCAAGATCTAGTGCAACCCTACTTTTCTTTCAGTCAGATCTAGGATATCAATGCAAAGGACCCTTTAAGTGAAGAAATTGGCCTTAGCAATGTAGTAAGCAAAATGGTCATGTAAATGATTTTAAAATATTGCATGGAAACATAGAGAGGTAAGAAGATCAGGATCACTCAGTCTTCCTGACTCTAGGGCTGGCTACATCATACTTCCTCTCACTGAAGATTCCCTGGGATGAATTTACAAAGCAATCTGTTTATCAAGAAATGAAGACTTCTCTATAAATGGACATATGATGCCAACAAATATAACAGATCCCTATTGCCCAGATCATGAAATTTCACATATTGACATTCAAGGACCTCAATTCTTTGGATCCAATCTTCTTGTCATATTATTCTTCCTCAACACTTTGACTTCACTGTTTTGCATTATGTAAATGTTTATTATATATGTACACGTTGTCCTCCCTATTCTATGAGGATATAAGCTCCTGAGGATAGGCACAATTTCATTTTGCCAGGGTCTGGCCCATGCTAAGTTCTGATTAAATGCTCATTGATTGACTAATTCAAATAGTCTTTTCAAACTCTCAGTTGTGAGATGCTAAGTCATTGGCTCTAGGTTTATTGGTTCAATGATTTAATACAATTGATCAATATTACTGCTTTTGCATATAATAAGTTATATGTCTATCATATGATGATTATATAAACTACAAAGTAGGAGACAGCTCCATTTCATGATATACTGTACATTCATAACATATTAGAGGTGGGAAAAAACCCTAAGACTTAAATAGCTCAACCTTTTCCTTTTACACAGGAAGAAATGGAGGCCTACAAGTAATTGCTTCTGTAAACAACAGCTTTGCAACTTTCACTATCTGCATTCCCCCTCCCAAGTTTCCTTTTATCAAAATGATCATTTCTGCTTCAGAACAGCACCATTTTTTTTCTTCTTGATGCCAGTTACAGTCATATTCTCAGCTTCTCTCAGTCAGCATCACTAAGGAATTGGAGAACTGTCATTTCCCTGGCCCTTCCATCTGGAATATTAAACATTTTACATAATGTGTAAATATAGCTGAACCTAACTCATTCTCACTTTGTTAATCTGCAAGCCTAAGCTTTCTACTCTTCCCCCTTTGCTGAGAAATTTTCTTTTTTTACTTGTCTGTTTTCTTTCTTCTTTGCCTCTGCCTGACTCTTCTATGACTTCTCTTTCCTTTTAGTCTTATTTTTTTTCCAAAATCAATTCCACAATTACCCCTATAAGTGTTCCTCCTCATTAGAATCTAAATTCTTTGAGAATAGGGAAAGTCCCTCTTTTGTATTTGTATCCACTTACCTGATAACAAGAATGTACTTTATAACTTTCCTTCCTTCTTTCCTCCATCCCTCCCCTTTTCCTTCTTTCCTCTATCCTCTTCTTTCTTTCATTCCTTCTTCCTTCCCTCCCTTTCTCCCTTTTTCCCTCCCCCTTTTTCCCTCCCTCAGTCTATCCTTTTTTCACTTTTCTTTCACCACTATCTTCTTTGTGTATCATTTGCTTTTCTCTTTTTTATCTCACCCTCCTTTCTTTCACACTATCATGTTTTTGGTTCCTTTGTGTTTTTGTCTCAATCTCTCACCATCTCAATCCTATGTGTACACACACACACACACATACACACACACAGACCCTCCAACAGCTTGTCCCTACTTTCCACCAGTGATTGAATAGCAGAGTGTCAAGGGCTGGCATTAAAAAGACTCCATTACTTTTACAAAACATTTTACAGTACATTTACTGGTATATGATAGAGAATGATTGTGAATCATTAAAATTAAGCTATGCATGTCAAAACAGCCTGCAGAACCCATTGCCTGTGAGTATTCTAGCCTTCCTTTGTGTCCTTCTCCACTAAGTAATTTGTAGCAGGTCATTAGTATAGGAGCTGTCAAGCCTCTGCAGACTTATCCAAGAGCCCAGAATTTCCTGGGGTACAGTGTAGGGCTTCTCAGATATGTGCAGTGCTCAAAGTGAAGATGAGCATGAGAAATGGCACAGTGTGAAATTCACAGGGGCCCCCTACCTGGTGGAATCACAGTCTGATAAAGTTTCAATTAAGAGGAAATTAAACATTGAATGTTATCAAAAGACCAAAAAAATCCTCTCAGAAAAAAAAAACAAACCAAACATACAAACAAAAATCTTTTCACAGTATATCAACTGGACTAGGAAGACTTTAATCTTGCAATATGAAACAAAAATTGCCTCTGGCCATCTCTATAGGCCACAGACAGGTGGACAAGGATGATCAGTATTGAAAGAAACAGTCACCCCAATCACTCTAGACAGCAAGCCTTTCCTAGTCAAAGTTATGGTCCTTGGCACAGGACAAGTTTCATACACCTGAATGATGTTATTGGAGGTATGCTGGGAATTAACTCCCCTTTCTCTTGCTGTGACACAATATTGCCGTCTTCACCTTTAGCTAATATTCCACCCTTAGCAACTCGCTCCTTTGAAGTAAGGATTGCTCTCTCATTATTCTTGTCCACCTCAATCCAATAAATTGTAATACCAAAAGATATCCAGAATCCATTCTCTCCAACCTCTCTGTGACAATTTCTATTTGAGCCTTCAGTAGTTTTTCTCCTAGACTTCCATTGTGACATTCCTTAATTTTCAATATATCCTTTTTCAATGTATTCTTTCTAATATTCTAATCTAACTTCACATATAATCTTCATTTTTAATTCTTTTAAAATTCCTTTTCTCTGACAAGAAATATAATAGATTCCTATTATCCATATCATGAAGTTTCACATATTGACATTCAAGGACCTCAATACTTTGAATCTAATCTTCTTGTCATATTATTCCTCTTCATCACTTTGACTTCACTTTGTTTGTATTTACGTAAATGTTTATTATATATGTACATATTCTCCTCCCTATCCTATGGGGATATAAACTCCTGAGGATAGGCATGATTGCATTTTGCCAGTGCTTAACACAGGGTCTGGCACATGCTAAATTCTGATTAAATGCTCATTGATTGACTAATTGGAGTCAGATTGGAAGGAGAATATAGGTGAGGGAAGCAACTGCAATACTTCATTACAATACTTCAGATGAGAAGTGATCAGAGGTTTTGTGATGTGAATAGATGGAGGAACAGATCTAAGAGAATTTTTAGATATATAAGATTGAGTGGAATTAGTAATTAAAAGATTTTCTTTTAATAGGAGGGTAAATGATAGAGAAAATAGTCAAAACTGACTCATGCTGGAACCAGAGTGACTAGAATAGGGGTCTACCAAAAAATTTGATTTTAATTTTCAGTTCCAAATTTCATTCTACCTCCACACTTTCCCACCCTTAGAGAAAGTAAGAAGTATGAGACCCATTATACATATGAAGTTGTGCAAAGCACATTTCTTCAATAGCTATTTGAATTTTTACCTGGGGTCTTGTGAAATTGTGCCTTTTCAAAAATTTTTAATAACTATTTAAACCATTGTAATCATGTGCATTCTATTTTATTCATTTATAAATGATGTTCTGATAAGGAGTTCACAGATTTCACCAGATTTCCAAAAGGGTCTATAACATAACAAAAGTTAAACGTCTCAGAGAAGAATAATTGTGATGCCATTGATAGAACTAGGGAAACTTAGTAGAAGGGTGGGTTTTGAGGGGAAGATAAAGAATACTATTTTAGACAAGTTAAGTTGAAATATCTCTGAGACACAGAGGAAGAGATATCTAGAGAGCAACTGGAGATTGTGCATTCTACTATGTGCCATGAGAGCTATCTTATTTGTATGCTTCATTCCTAACCATTTAGGGTTGAAGCTAAGGAATTGACATGATATATGATTTTAATCTACACTTAAAGGACTTTCCTTACATCAGAGATTCTAAGCATCATGTATTAATGGTCCTAGAGAACATGTGTGCCCAGGGACTCAATGACTAGAGCTTTGCACATGTTCCCCATGTCCAGGATAATGTCTGAGTATGCTTCAGTTCCTACCATCTACTTAAAATGAAGCTAAAGAGCTTGTTCTGAACATGATTTCCACATAGAGCAGGGTACCCAGATAACAATGTCTTTACATACCTAGGCAAACCTACTAGAAATCCTAAAATACTCCCTCTGCTGTCTTCTAATAGTTCCCCAGTGTTTGGAGTGAAAAGAAAAAGGAATTGAAAGCACATCTTCTCTACTGATACCATATTCAGTCATTAGCAGACCCTGGATTGGACCCAATCAACTGCTTATCTATTAATCAACAAATGTCCTTCTCTTTTTCCTTTTTTTCTTGGTGATTCAGAGTTGTTATCTGTTGGGACTAAAAGCCTTCTTCTAGCTACCTCTTCTTCATTCTTATCCCTACTCAATCCAGTTCAAACCCTTACCCTCATTCACATTTTTCCACTGTGTTCTATGGCTCCTATTCCATTGTTAACAGATTTTTTCCCCTTGCTAAATAGTTTAATTTCTTGTTATTTCTAAATATTGGCCTTTATAAAACCTTTATTTTTTTATTTTTCTAGAAGATACATAGTATCTTGGTTTCTATGTCCATTGTATCTTGCTGCTGCTTCTCATATTCCCCAAAATGTTGGGCTAGGAGAAGGATCTGCTATATTTCTTGTTCCTCACTGATGCTATGTAAAGCTCTCTCTTATACCATCACTGTGTAAACTTATCTTCTATAAAGTATCTCAAAGGCATGTGATTTATGTTGGCAGAAGGGGTATGTACAAACAGAAAATAATGGGTCTTTCAAAATATCAAAGGTATGTGAAACTTTATAAATATCATATACCTCTCTGCTTCTGATCTATAAGGTCCTTAATGAACAAGACTAGATCTCTCAAATGTTCTTTGAAATCCCTAGTTCAGTGCCCTATATGAGAATTACTATTTGTTGAAATGAAGAGATTAATTACTAGAGATATTTGGAGGATGATAGGATATTTATTTGGAAGTACAGAAATAGACACATATTTATAATTCCTGTGTTTGTTCCATGCCTTCAGTTGCCCCCTCTTTACCCTTGTTCTTGAATGGTTGGTCTCCATCCCATTACCTATTGTTATTTCTGACAATTTTGGCATAATGCTCCAAGAAAGCAGCCAAGGCCTTGGCACTATGCCAAGGAACCTTGTGAGACTAATCATATATCAAGTCATTGGTATCTTTCCTGCTGTCAACTCCCTCCCAATATAATATGTGTTTCAATACCACCCCCATTTCTGGATCCACCATCATTTAGGAGAAATAATTCTTCTTATTTGACAACAAATTCCAGGAAAGCTGAGGCACAAGATTGCCAACAGATAAACTTAATGGTTCCATATCATCCTATTCACCATCTACTTCAACCAACCAACAGGTTCAACAATTGAAGTTGGGAGTGAGGAGATAGTTTGCTTGACTAATCTCAATCTTTCAATAAATTTAAAACAAAAGCAAAGAAGATTCAGTTGTTGCAGAAGTAGGGACATATCAATCTTGAATTTGTTATTGGCTCTATTCTCTAATCTGTAACTAAGTCATGATACTGAGTCCAGCAAAATAATAACTCATTTTTCTATAGTTTTTTAAACTTGCACCTTCTCTATATCAATTAAATAGAATAGGGATTTAATGTTTTGCTACATGATGAAATGGAAGTTCAGGGAGGTGAATGAACTTTCTCAAGGTCAGAATTCAATTTCAGTCTTCTTATTCTATCAAGGTCAGACACTCCTTTTCCAAATTATAACTGTTATAATTTAAAGTTATATAAGTTTTTGAGTTCTTTCCATTCATTTGATTCATACATTCATATCCATAGTAGATCCTTAGGAAACAAGCAATAATGACACCAATACAAATGGAGTTAATATTCTATCATTGAAAGCAATATTTAGATATATTTTAAATGTACATATAAAACAACATACAAAATACATATAAATCAGTTTCAGAGGCATTCACTGACAAATGGGAGTGATCAACTAGGTTTAATGTAAAAGTTGGAAATTGAGCTGAACTTGGAAGGACAATCTTTTGAGGTGGAAATGAAGAAGGAAGGCATAGTATATAGTACTATGAGACATGGTACATAGCCTGTATAAAAGTGTAGCAGAAGGAAATCAAATGTTATGTATAAAGAGCATCAAATAGACCAGGTTGACTGAAAAGTAATGTATGAGACAAGAGTAACGTCAAAGCAATCTGGAAAGAGAAATCAGAATCAAATGAAGAAGGGATTT
This sequence comes from Macrotis lagotis, assembly GCF_037893015.1. Lineage (NCBI taxonomy): Eukaryota > Metazoa > Chordata > Mammalia > Peramelemorphia > Peramelidae > Macrotis > Macrotis lagotis. Next base: position 338,214,834 of record NC_133658.1, on the reverse strand, counting down.
AAAAGGTCCTGCTTTGCCTCTCTGAAAATAATTTAATTTCCTATGCTCCACTATTCATCTTAGCTCAGTGGCCAGTGGACTGCTGCCTCTTATCCTGTCTCTGGCCTGATGTTACTCTTAGAAAAGGATTGTTGTTGCTAGTTTTTCTCAAGGAAAAGAAAAACTGAATTTCAGGATAGTGAATGTAGTAAAAAGGACAGTACATTATTTATAATGACAAAAAACCTGGAAACCAACCAGAAGAAATTCTACCATTGGGGAATGGTAGAATAAGCAGTGATACATGAATATAATGGAATATTACCATTCTATAAGGAATGATAAATGTGAAAACAAGAGAAATACGGGGAAACTTTATGAGGGTATATAGAGGGAAGAAAGCAGAGTTAAAATACTGGTTATTAGAGAGTAAATAAAGTAAAAATGGAGTGGCAACAAAAACTGATAAAATATAATATATGATATTTGTACCACAATATCAAATTTAAAGCAGATATCCTTTTTTATTAACTGGAAAACAACTAAAGTAGAAAGTGATGTGCTATCAATTGCAATCATACTAATTTTGCTCAACTATTTTCTACAAATGTTCTTAAGGACAAATAAAAGAGGAATTGTCATATATATATATATAAATATATAATAGGCCTTTTATTTTTCTTTTATCTTCTCTTCTTTCATTATTTTTCCTTTCTCCCTTTTTCTTACCTTCCTTCCTTCTTTCCTTCCATCCTCCTTTCTTTCTACTTGGTCATGTTCTTTTTGCATTTTATAAAAAAGTTTGTTTAGTCAAAATGAAATAAATACATTTTAAGGGGTATAAGATTCAAGTGAGGACACTTGGGCTGAGTTTGAATTCCAAATCCATTCTTTGTTTTTTTCGTTCTATGACCATGCATAGAGTATCTATGCTGATTCAGTCATTAGGGATATAGATTTAAAAAATGAAATAGTTTCTCCTACTATGGGAATGATATGTATACATATATTGTATTATATGTGAATTAAAGAAAGCAAATTCAATGTAAACACAAACAACTGGGTGAATTGTCATTTGTATATCATTATATGTTATTTAACTTGTCTGAACCTCAATTTATCACCTGTTAATGGAGACAATTATTATACCATTTACTTATCTCTGCATATGAATATATTGCATAGGAAACATTATGTAACCTATTTGAATTCATTCTTTAATAATATATAAATTTTCAATTGGTTACCCCTTTTTCATTTCAGGGATACTGAATCCTTCTGTAATTATTAAAATCCTATTCTCCACTCCCCACCCCCTCGTGCCTTATTCCCATCCTTCTCTAAAGCTACCTACTCACCATGCTTTCTAAAATACCCGATTCATGAACAACAAACTTGCTTTCATCATAAATCTTTTTTTTTCTTTCACATTCCTTTTATCTTCTGCCTTTCCCTGAGATGCCTTCTGATGATACTGCCTCTCTGACCTTCTTTTCTAACATTGGCTATACTTTCTACTCATTCCTACTCCACACTGTTTGAGATCAGATAACTGAAAATATTCTTTGCCCTCCATCATAAATTTTGAGCTCTCCCTCTACCACAACCATCCAGTAACCTTTGAGATTTACCCAATTCATATTAACCAATCAAATTTTGGCAACTCTTATCTACTAATCTCTAGGATACTTTTGTTTCCTCAATGAATTCAATGCCTGGCTCAAAGTCTTTCCTCTCCTCCCCAATTTTTGCCTTCACATCAAAGGATTTCCATATGCATATTGATATTTCCTCAAACACCCTAACTTTCTAGTTCTTAAATTTACTCATTTACCATGATAAATTCTCCATGTTTCCTCAGCTCGAGAGGGATAGCCATCCTTGATCTACAAATTTCATTTACATGTTCATAATCTGAAATTATCCTTATCCCAAATGCTGTTCTATATGTTCACTGTGACAACTAATTACTTGACCCTTCAATACTTTCCCAGGTCATCACCCCTGCAATGGACACAACCACCTCACTTCTGTATCTTAATCCATAATGAACCAGTTCTACAATGTCATCTTCTCTTGCCCCTTTAACCCAGGACTGATCATGTCCTACTAACTCTGAAATACTTATTACCACCATCTGCTTTACTCCTCTACAGAAGCTGCTGAACAAGGATGGGGGAAAATCATGAAATTTTATTGATTAGATATACTTTAAATTTGTTACATAATCTCAACTATGCAATATGGAAAGACAATCTTTTCACAATTCTTTAATTGATTCAATGTTCTACTCACTATAGAGGTATTTCCAAACCTTTTCAAGTCTCCCATCACTCCTCTGGCTTCCCTCTCAGGTAAAAAAAATTCTTCATATATTATTATTTTTAGGTTTGTTTTGCAAGGCAATGGGGTTAAGTGGCTTTCCCAAGGCCACACAGTTAGGTAATTATTAAGTGTCTGAGTCTGGATTTGAATTCAGGTCCTCCTGACTCCAGCACCAGTACTCTATTCACTGCACCACCTAGTTGCCCCTATATATTGTTTTTTTATTTTTTTTTGTTTTTTTATTTTTTTATTTTTTTTGCCCCCATATATTGTTGAAAAAATTAAGATCATTTGCCATTTATCTTCTCTCCTCCTCATCTGACTCAGATGCCTTCTTACACTATCTCTTCCTTTATGCAACTTTCATATAAAGAAATGTCTCTTCTCTTTGTCAAGGCTAATAGCTCTACATGCATAAGTGATTTCATTATACCTCTTCTCCAGGAGATTGACCTCTCTATTATCTCTAATCTTTCACTTCTCTTTAATCTCTTCTTTTCTACTAGCTATTTCCCTATTACTTAGAAACATGGGCATATGTCCAGTCTATTCCTTCCCTGTAGCTATCATTCTATAACTTTCCTCACTTTTATAGCTAATTCCTTGAGATCATCAATACCAAAGGTATTTCCATTTCTTTTCCTTTTGAAAAACTATTTTATTTTATGGAATAAAGCAGCCATTACCATAACATAGTATAAAAATTGATTGCACCTGAAATTACAAATGTGTTATGTACAATATGATATTCCTTTTAAATATATAAAAAATTATCATGTAAATTTCTTCCTTTCACCCTAGAGAGGGCTACCATTAAACATATGTATATATATATATATATATATATATATATATATATATATATATTAAGATATATATTAAGGTCATTCTATACACTTATTTATCAATTCCTTGTCTGGATGCAGATTGCATCTTTTTTCATAGTCTTTTGTAGTTAATTTGAATTTTTTAATTGTCAAAATAACCTATTTGCTCAAAGTTGTTATTGAAAATATTATTATTGTATACTATATTCTCTTGATCCTATTCATTTTGTGCTTCATTATTTAGTACAATTCTGCCCATATTTTTTCTAATATGATCAAAGCTCATTATTTCTCATAGCACAGCAGTATTCCATCACAATCATATACCACAACTTATTCAGTCATAGATCAATTTATGCACAATTGCAGGTTCTTTGCCACCACTCTTTTAGAACATATAGGCTCTTTTCCTTTTTTCCTAATCATCTTTGGAAATAGACCTGAGTCAAAGGGTATAGGTAAACTGTTTTTCCTCTCACTAAGTTCTTAACTCTCTGAAGTCTTGCAACAGAAACTATGAAACTATTTTCCTCAAAGTTACCATTGATCTCTTAATTGTGAACTCTAATGACCATTCTCAATCCTTGTCTTTTTTTTTACCTCTGAAGACTTTGACACTATCCATCACTTTCTTTTCCTTGATAGTTTCTTCTATATAGTCTTGGATCTTCATGACATTAATTTAGTTCTTTTCCTATGAAACCATTCTTCCTTTCCTGAATCTTTAATCCAGGACATTCCAATTGACAGTAGGTATACAAAGCTCTGTTCTGAACTCTTTTCTTCTCTCTCTCTCTCTCTCTCTCTCTCTCTCTCTCTCTCTCTCTCTCTCTCTCTTTCCCTCCCTCTTTCCATACATACATACATATATATATATATATATATATATATATATATATATATATATACATGATTTGCTTGGTTATTGCAAAGAAAGAGAAAATAAGAGAAAGGAAGGGAAGTAGGGACAGGGAAGAAAATAAGCATTTGTGTAGTATCTTCTATATACCTAGAGTCACTGCCCAGAACTTATCAAATATTTTATGATTCACATAATAACCCCACAAGGTAGGTACTATTATTATCCTCATTTTACAGTTGAGGAAATAGGCCAATAGATATTAAACAACTTGCCTAAGGTCTCACAGGTAGAAAGAGTGTATGTCTGGATTTGAACTCAGGCCTTCCTAATTCTAGGCCCCATAATATCCACTATGGCACCCATTAGCTTCTCTACTGAGGAGAGGGGAGGAGAGAAAGACTTTGAGTCAGTAGAGATGATTTTCAGATTTACTTATTCAGTGTTAACCTTTTACCTGACCTCTACTATTACATATCTACCTGCCCGTAGACATCTCAAACTGCATTGCCCATAGCCACCTTAAATTCAACAATTCCAAAACTAAACTTTCCCCTAAACTCTTCATCTGGATTTCTCTATTATCATTATTGGTACCTTCATTCTCCTACTCTCTCAGACTTGAAACTTAAGTATCATGCTACATTTTTGACTCTCTATCATACCCATATCTAATCTGTTGTCAACTTCTATCAGTTTTATCCTTGCAGAGTCTTTTATATATTCTTCTAGCTCCCCTGCAGCAATGCAGGCCCTTACTACATCACATCTGGACTACTGACATATCCTGCTGATTGGTCTCCTTATCACAATTCTTTTCTCATTCCATTGTATCTTCCACTCAACTGGTAATGAGATCTTCTTAAAGTGCAGGTATTACCAAGTTATCTCTATTCCATAAACAGTTGCTCCTTATCATCTCCAGGATCAAATATAAAACACTTTATTTAATGCTTTAAGTCCTCCAGTCTTCTTATATCTCATTCATAAATTAAATCTGCATATAATCTGTTCTCCAATGACACTGGTCTCCTTGATATTTGACACATAAGATTCTTCATTCTTGACTTTATATTTATAGTTTCTATCCTCTTTGCCTAAAATTCTCTCCCTCTTCATCCCAGCCAAATAGCACCTTCTACAAGAAGTCTTTTTCTAATCTCCCATGTTAGTACCTTTTCTCTATTCATTATCTCTAATTTATCCTATATATCTGTTTATATATGAATGTTTATATGTTATCTTCTCCATTAAACTGTAAGCTCCTTAAAAGCAGCAATTATCTTTTATCTAATATAATATATATTTATATTTTTATATACATGTGCTATATATTCTATGTATACTTACATAATACATATATCTAGTACTTAAAACAATGCTTGATAAGTACTAAATGATTAATAAATGCTTATTGACTGACTAAAGTGTTTAATCAGGAAGAAATGAGTTCAAATCAAGACATTTACTAGTTGTGCAACCCTGGGAAAGTCATATGCCCTCTGACGTAGCTTTCTCATTTGTAAAATGAGGATAGTAATAGAATTTACCTTCCAGGGTTGTTGTAAGAATAAATTAAGAAAATATTTTAAAACACTTTGCAATTCTCAAAGAACTAGTAACATAAAGACTAGCTACTATAATTATCATTATTATTCATGTGTGAACAGTTAATACTTTATTTCATTCCTCATATGGAAAGATGGAAGACATGGGGGGAAGAAAAAGAAAGAGATAATAGTGAAAATTGGTTTTATGAGATTGTCATGAAGAATTCTTACTAACAAAATGAAAGTCGTCTATTGAAATACAGTCAGTTGCTACTGACTTGAGTGAAAGTTATACACTTTGTAGATCTTCCAATCAATTATGTAATCAGAGAATATAAGCTCAAATGAATAGTTATCTGATGCAAACATAATTATGAAGAAGAAATCTGCTGTAAAACTGATCATACTGTATGTCCCTATAACCTTTGCAAAGGCCCAGCTGAGAGAACAGGAAAGACCTCAAATGATATTAGCAGGTAAAGATATGATACACTGTCCTCATTGCCTGGTTTTTTGATTTATCTTGTGTTTTAAGGTGTCTGACAACTAACAGCATGCTCCAAGTATAAGATTTTCCATAGGGAGGCAGGTAAAACAGGACAACAGAAACAGACACACAGCTCAAGTCTCTGAGGAACAGACTCTCCATAATCTTACTATTTTATTCCAGAGAGGTCTAACTCTCCAGTACTCCCTTCTAATAGTAAAATCTTTTTTACAATGAGAATTCTTTCATAACAATGACCCAGGAGTTGGGGACTTGGAGAAAATGACGCCCTTGCCAGAATTTTAGCAGTAGCAAGTCTTCCTACTTGCTGCCTCTATCACTTTCATTTTGTGTGTTTGTGTGTTTGTGTGTGTGTGTGTGTATGTGTGCACACACATAAAGCACTTAGTGTGTCACACACTATTAGGCACTTAATGCTTCCCTCCCTACCACAGGTCACTTTGTCAACCTCTAAGTATGTGTTAACATATAAGACATAATCCTAAACCAAGTAAATATTTTTGAAAGATTTGTTCTTTGAGGTTTTGTCTATTAGCTATGTGAATAAGTAAGAGTCAACCCATAGGAGTACATCATAATCAGCAATACTGCCTGTTGATCCAAGAGACATGGATCCCACCATTTCTGACAAGTAATAGCTTTTTGATACAGACAATGGAGAAGTTTGCAGGGAAGAGAAGAGGACAGAGCCTCCCTCCCTAGCACTAAATCTCTCCTTCAATCATCTTATCTCCCTAAGAGCTTCACTCTTGGCTGACAATATTTGGGAAAGTTTGCTTCTTAATGATTCTTGTATGTGCTGTTTGTACTATGATTTCCTGTGAAACCATTTTTCTCCCTGTTTCATGCAATTTATTGTTTTGGTAGAGACTCTAAGCTATACCTGAAGTTTCTCTTCTATAAAGTGGGATAATAGAAATTTCCTTTAGAAAGCTTGGTCTACTGGAGAATAGTACCTATAAACAGATTAGCTTGAAAAATGATATACATAAACTTGATTTTTTCTCTAGTGTTTGGCAAATTACTCTCTACAAAATTATATATATATATATATATATATATATATATATATATATATATATATATATTAAACCTTGAATTAAGTTTTAACTTTCTCTACCAGTAGATAACTTTCCCTTCTGATATAGTGCTACATTTATATCTCTCCATCATATATAATATTGTATATTATTTACTGGGGCAGCTAAGGGGCGCAGTGGATAGAGCACCAGCCCTGGAGTCAGGAGTACCTGAGTTCAAATATGGCCTCAGACACTTAATAATTACCTAGCTGTGTGGCCTTGGGCAAGCCACTTAACCCCATTGCCTTGCAAAAAAAGTTATTTACTTATAAGCCCTATTTCTTCCATTAAACCATGAGCTTGTTAGATGAGGTGATTAATGTATGGAGTTTTCTAGTTCTAGACTATCAAACTAAAAGTTTTACAATGTAACCATCATTTCTTCTCTAAAAACTATAAGCAATTCTTTACCTCAACACTACCATAGGACATAGGACCCTTTCTTCACACTATGATATTTCAAAGTTCTGTAATTTTGTCAGAATGAGATACACAATCCCTGAATTTCCTCCATGCAGATTAGAGCTATTCTGTTTCTTAGTCAGAACTATTCAAGATTTGCTGTGACTGAAATACCATCATCATCTTGAAATCAACCTAGAGATGAATCTCTCTGAACTTGTCTAGACAACTAATACAGAGGGCATCTAATTTGGAATCAAGAAAATAAGAGTTCAAGTCTTGCTTCAGATTATAGCTGTGTAGTTTCTATGCATTTCACTTAATTCCTCTCAGTTTTTATTTGTAAAATATGATAATAATTCCTATTTATAACCTTGTATCATTATCATAATTTTTATTATTAGGTTTGTAGTTGGATGACAGATTCATAGTCTTGTCATTCACCTGGGCTCCGAGCTTTTCAGGACATATTTTACATTGGGATAGCCTTAAGTCATATGTTTTAAAATTTTTGTATTCTCTACATGTTTAACACATTTTGAATCAAAAAGAACTGAAAAGTCAAGCATTCAGGAGATCAGAAATAGATATTCAGAAGTCACTAATTCAACAAGGGTCTTTCTGAGTGTCATAGTTAAAGTGACAGACAGATCTTTGCATTTTGCTTCTATAGAAAGAGGTAAAAGCAACAGAGAATGGATCAAAAGTCATTATATTTCAGTAGGTATTTTGCTGGTATTCTCTCTTCCTTAGACCATTTGTGTTTTTAACTGTTCAAGCCTCACTTTTTAACAGGATCAAGAGATATTTTATATCTGCTGTAAGTGATGATTTGTATGTGAATTGGATTTAAGTGAGTTTCACAAAGTTATCAGCCTCAGTCTCTTTTCCAGAATTTCCAGTCAGGATGATTGATGATAGCCCATGATGTTCCTGGTGTCTGTATTGTCTGACCAAACTTTAAGCACATTGCCTTCTTTAGTAGCCTTAATGTTCATTGGAACAAATTGTTCGCATCCACCATTCTGCCAAGGGAAGCTTTCACATGCTTTTGATAGTAATCACTTAACTTATAGATGGATTTGAGATCAACCAGTTGCTCTTAACCTGGTTTAGTCTATCTGCTAAGGCAGTTTTACTAGGGTGTGACCTCTGTGCGTGCTATAACTTTCTAGAACCATGTAAATGTATTCAGTCATTTTCAGCCATAGAGATTTAGAAAACTTGATTTCAAATTCCAACTTTCTTATATCACCCCAGCAAATACTTTTCATTTTTTTGCATATAATAATATAGATACATGATGATTCCCTCTTAGAATGAAAACTCTTTGAGGCCAGTATATGCTTCATGTTTGTCTTTATATCCTAAAAATCCAGATTGATGCTTGGCGCATAGTAGGCATTTAAATACTTGATTACTCATTGATGCTAATTTTTCATGTCTCTGCCATACAAGTTACTTTACTTGTCTAGGTTGTACTTTCATTATCTGTGAAAATGAGAGGATTTTACTAATTAATTTCATCTCAAGTTTCTTGGAATTCCTTGTAACATTCAAGGTTCAGTTCATGGTCAATACAAGTTCTTTCCTGATTCCAAATTCATTTCAGAGAGAGAGAGAGAGAGAGAGAGAGAGAGAGAGAGAGAGAGAGAGAGAGAGAGAGAGAGTCTGTAGTTTACTTATATAGCTGTACTTCCCCCAGTCCCTCAGAAGGTAAGCTACTTAGGGTCAGACACTGTCTTCATTTTTATCCCTGTAGCCTCAGTGCCTAATATAGTTTCTAATATATAGCAGTTATATAAAATATATTTTTTGAATTAAATCTCTAAGACACAAAACTGTTCTAAAGACTATGAAACTCCTTATTTTTAATCTTCATTCATCACCAATATGCTAATGCTCTCCCACAATCCTTTGCTCTGATCTCTCAATGTTGGCATTTTATCTTATTTGCAGTGTTTTTTTTTTTTTTTTTATGCAGGCTCTCGGAGAGTCACAGAACTAGAGGGACCTTAGGTGCCATTCAGACTAAACTCATTCCAAGCAGGACTTTTCTTAGTACCAAAGAAATAACTATTTACCTTCTACTTGAAAATATCAGTTATGGAAAGTCCATTACTGCCTATCTGAGGGTTGTTTCTGGTTCTGCTTTATTTTTGTACATTTCTAACTTTTAGGAAATTTTTCTTATATAGAGTTTAAATTTAATTCTCTGCAACTATCTCTAGTCTTGTGGCCAAGTACATGGGGTCTTTTAGCCCATGATAATCCTTCAACTCTTTAAAGAGTTGTAGATAAAAAGTAAAAGAATCAAAATATTGCCTCTTAGCCAGGGGATTTTAACCTGGGTTTCTAGAACTCCTTAGTTTCCTTTGTTATCCTTTGCATTTTATTTTATATATTTAAAGATATTATCCTAAGAAAGAGACCATAGGTTTCATCAGACTAACAAAGGGGTCTTTAAAGGGGCATTAAAAGATGAAGATCCCTTGCTCTAAGAACCCTTTAATTAAGGACTCCTTAATTTAACCTAAATATCCCCATTTCTTTCAACTGTCCATAATGTGGCAATGGTTTTTAATATCATTGGCATGTTGACCATCTTCCAACTTTCTAAAAAGTGATACTTGGCTATTAAACAGTCAATACATTTTGATTTAACAAAACCACTTATACTCCAAAGATACAAAAAAAGGAAAAAGATCTCTTTGAAAAAATATTTATAGCAGTTCTTTTTGTGAGGCTAAGAATTTGAAATTGAAGAGATGCTCATCAGTCCGGGGAATGTTTAAACAAGTTGTGATATATGATTGTGATGAGCTATTACTTTTGAAAGTATGTAAGAAATGACAAGCATGTTGATTTCAGAAAAACCTGAAAACATTTTCATGAACTGCTGCAAACTCAAGCACACAGAACCAGGAGAACATTGTCCATAGTAACAACAATATTATTCATTGAAGAACTATGAATAACTTAGGTATTCTAAGCAATACAATGATCTAAAACAATCTCAAAAGACTTAAAATGAATCATACTATTTATTTCCAGAGAAAGAATTGTTATTTGAATACAGAATGAAGCATATTATTTTTCATTTTCTTTCATTCTTTTCCTTTTATTTGAATCTTCTTGTACAAAATGATTAATAAAGAAATGGTTTGCAAGATTAAAAATATGGAACCTATATCTGATTACTTACCATCTGGGAGAGGAAGGAATGAGGGATACAATTTGGAGCTCAAAATTTTTTTTAAAATAATTTAAATTAATTTATTTTTTGTTGAATTTTGCAGTTTCCCCCCTAATCTCCCTTTGCTCCCCCACACACCCCCATAGAAGGCAGCCTGTTAGTCTTTACATTGTTTCCATGCTATACATTGATCTAAATTGAATGTGTGGAGAAAGAAATCATATCCTTAAGGAAAAAAAAGTAAAATATAAGAGATGAGCTCAAAAAATTTTTAAAAAAAGTTAGATTGTTTTAGTATGCAATTGGAGAAAACTATTGGAAAAAAGGTGACCCTTGGTACTGTATAAAGTACTCTAAGCTTGAGAATAGTAACAAAACACAATTGGATTGTCATCTCACACATTCTGGACACTATTTTTTTTAGGTTTTTGCAAGGCAATGGGGTTAAGTGGCTTGCCCAAGGCCACACAGCTAGGTAATTATTAAGTGTCTGATGCTGGATTTGAACCCAGGTACTCCTGACTCCAGGGGCAGAGCTCTATTCACTGTGCCCCCTAGGTGCCCCTGGACACTATTTTTTGGTAATGATTTGTGACCTTGAAGTCCACTTAAATTATGTTCAAAATGACTATTATCTAATCACAAGTCCCTTAAATTTGAGTAGGCAGCATTTTGAAGCCAAGCTTGTGGCCTTATGATATTTGATTCAGATGGGATTAATTGTTGTGTTCTAACAATAAACATTTCTTTGGACCCAAATTTTGTCATCTAAAATGTTAGCTACCCTTAATACCACTGCAACATTGATAAAATTAATAGCAAGCTATTTATGAATCTTAATCCAAGTCATTGAAAAAATTCTGAAAATAACAGGACTAAGAATAGAATTTGGAATCATCCCATTAGAAGTCTCTAAAGATTGATCTGTAAACAGCTATTATTTAAAAAGGGAAATTAAAAAGAGAAGATCCAAATTCCAATTAACTCCATTCTTATTCCACATCTCTTCCATCTTGTATGTCAGTTTATTATAAAAGAAATCTGGGGAGCTAGATGGGGCAATGGGTAGCGTGATGAGCCTGAAGTCAAGAAAATTCATCTACCTGAGTTTGAATCTGATCTCAGACACTAAGTAGTTGTATGATGCTGGATAAATCACTTAACCTGGTTTGCCTCAGTTTCTTCATCTGTAAGATGAACTGAAGAAGGAAATGGCAAACTAATCCATTATCTTTAAAAAGAAAACCTCTAATAAGATCATGAAGAGTCAAACATAACTGAAAAAACTAAACAGCAACAAGAAGAGAAATCTAGGTATTCTATATCTATGGCAATCTTCTTAACTAATGACTTAGCAAACATATTTCTCTTATCTGTTGCTCCAGACCTATGTTGAAATGACATTTTGAATGGATATTTTATTTTTCCAAATACATGTTGTGAAAGTTTTTTCAACATTCATTCATATGCATATGCACATTTTTAAGTTACAAAATTTTCTTCCACTTGAAATTACATTGTAATAATGGAAAGAATGCTATACTGGGAATTAGAAAATTAGGGTTGTTAGTTCTGACACTAATATTACATGACCATAATAAGAATATTACCCCCTTTTAGGCCTCAATTTCCACATCTGTAAACTGAAGGGTTTGTCCTAGGTAATTTAAAAAGTTCCTTCCAGCTCTAAAATAGAGAAGCTTTGTTCTGACATTCTTCATTCTAAATAGAACCCAAAGACAAAAAAGCTGATTCAATATTAGATTGCATTTAACAGAGGCTCAGCTTTCAGAACAAAGGTGGCATAGAATAAGTATCATCCTTCATAATAAAATCACATATAGATTATTTTGCTCAATTCTAGGTCTCAGTTTAGAAAAGATGCTGTCAAACACATTCAAAAGATGAGGTCAAAGATTATAAAAGAGTTAGAGACCATGGCTTCAAAAGCTTAGTTGAAGGAATTGGGATGTTTGCCTGGGGATATGTCTTTGGATATTTGAAGAGTTTATCCCTATGGGAAAGGGTTTTTGTTTAACTGTTAGTTTCATGGAGTCCAAGAGGACAGAACAAAAAAACAATTGGGGAAATTAAGGTTAATTTAGGAACTATGAAAGGACACAATAATTCTATTAATGGAGTTCAGGATTGATGGGTGTAGGCATCCAAGAAATACATTTCAGCTTAATGTAAGGAGAAGAGTGCTAATAATAATTAGAAAGGGATATCATGAGAGACAATGGACATATTGATATCATTAAGTCAAAGATATTAAAGACTAAATTCTTTTTCAAATTATTGGTGAAGCTAGATGATTACTAATATCCCAGTCAACTTCTGAGACCATTCTGGGCAGGTTACTTCTAGCTCTAAAGTTCTAGGTTCTAATATTCTCCTCTCTCCATTTCTTTCCAGCCTCAGCATCATGTTCTTTTCTTCCTTCATATGGTAATGCCTTAACCAAAACTAAAACAAGACATCCCAATTAATCATTTCTTAATTAACTGAATAATTCCTATCACCATGCAGTATTCAGCTGGACCTGTGACCATTACTAGCTAAAGTCTGTATTTTAGAATTATGAAGGATCATACTCAGAGACCCCCTTTCTTGGCCATGACTTTAAGCACAGGAAATGTATACAGATGGGACACCAATGAACTAATTCAAATATTCCCTCCTCATTCCCTACACAATCTTGACCTGGATACTCCTTTTTTTTGGCTCACCTGTTTCCTGATCACAGAGCTGCTCACAGGCATCAGTAGTCCTCTGCCCACATAAGTCTCTTATCCAGGGAGATGTGGCATTAATCTGGTAATAAAGGGAAAGCTTGGCTGGGTTTAACCAATCAGAGATGTCCAGGTAGCTCCCCTCACTCACCACAAAGCTGCTACCTGTGAGTAGACAAAAAGATACTTTAATTTTTCCAATAGTGACTCAGATAGATTATAAAGAAACCTACAGTTTCATGATAAGGAGAGGGAAAAAATGTAAATTAAGAATAGGCTCCTTATAGCATTATATGGTATGAAATGGTTTTTCTTACTAGTTACTAGGACAATTAACTCTTTCCCCCCCATTTATCCATAATATGTATGGGCCCATGTGATATAGTAGAAGGATCTTGGATATGTCTCTTAAACTCTTTAGGACTCATCTTTCTTCTCTGTAAAGGGACAGGATTGAACCAAACATTTCTAAGTGTTATGAACTTACGACTAAGACCTGCTCTTTGAATTAGGAAAAATATGGGATTCAAATTTCTATTCTGCTGCTTATTAGCCCATACGGTTTTGATCAAATCATTTAACCTCTCAGAGCCTCAATTTACATATCTGTGATATGGGGATAATGATATTTATATTATCTATTTCACAGAGCTGATGAAGACAAAATGAAATAATGTATTTGAAGCACCAAAACTGATCTGAGAGTTTGGCACATAATAGGTTCTTAATAAATGTTCGTTGACTTACTAACTTTGAAATCCTAAGGTGTTACATAAATGTAAATTATTTTTTATTACAAAACAACAAACACAAAGGCTTGGGGCAGCTTGCATACTAAATTATAATGCAAAATAAGTGATTTAGAAAGAAATAAGAACAGAGAACATCTATAATACTTATGCTTTAATCTTTTTTTTTTCTCATGAAACCCTTTGGCAGTCTGGTGAAGTCTATGGATACCTTCATTTGTTGTCTACCTTCATAATTGCAGGAAATGCTAGATTTCTTTTAGAGGATAGTAAAAATAAAGATGCAATGTTTTCCCACCCAAGTTCATATATTCCTAGGAAATATCTCAATGAAGCCCTCAGGAGTTCATGGACTCCAGCTTAAGAACCCTTAATCTAAAGGAAAGAGAAGTGATGTTTGCAGGCATTCAAGGTCAGCCAACCAACTACTCCACTTCAGCACTGAATATGTTTCTACTTTCCTGGCATCTGAGGAAAAAGGGTAAAGCCACTGGCTTATAGTTTTCATTTTCTGACCAGAGGAATGCACTTAGCAACTGTTCAATAAATGGTCTTTACATAAATGAATAAATGGCAAGGACTCAATAATAGGCTATGGGATCACCTTGGGAACTAAATCCCATCTCATAAAAGAATGAGATTTTTCCCTATGCTTCAGAATTCCCCATGTTTTCCTTGGAACCTCCTCTTTCATCTGTTTGGCTCTGCATCAAATGTGTCTTTCTGTTGTCTTCTCACACCTCTCTCTCCAGAGAGTAGTGATTCTGAGATGAATATGTGCTCAAATCTTTGCTTTAAAACTGTGATGTTTCTTTATTTTTAAAATGTATTTTTCTCTCCCTTTGGCTTCTGGGAATATGCATCATCTAATTAGCCAAATAGATTTTCAGTTCAGCCCAATCATTTTCTTATCTAACATCTGAAGCCCAGCATTGCTCAGGGGACTGCACAGACGCTGAGGTCCTCATTAACTCTGATCTTCAATTACATTGATTATAAGACTGCTTCTGTAATTGTGCAGCATACATCAAGGGTGAGTGGAGAAACCTTTGCCATTCTTTGGTGTTTTCTATGAAGCCAATGACACAAAGACCACCAAAGAAACTGAAAAGTACAGAAGTGACCTGAAAATATCAAGGCAGAGGTTGTTACCAGATTAAATTTCCTAGAGAACTAAATAATAGTGTTTCTCTATTATATTCATGGCAGATAAAGAGGGATAAAAAAAATTTTTGGTTTCAGAAATGAATTGGAACAGTGAAGGAGAAGATGGCATGACAATTATATTCACAAATAAAGTTAAGATAGTCTTTTAAAGTATGAATCTTGTACTTCTTTATGAGGTAAAGAAATGAAAGATGTAATTCTTCCCTTTCTGCTTTTCCTTAATTATTTAGCTCCCAACTATCAGCTGCTTGAGATTGAAATCTAAGAAAAAAAATGGCCCTAAGTATCATTAAGATATCAAAGCTTACCTTCTCCCCCCATGCAAATGTGAAAAAGTCAAATTAATGAGATATCTAGGAACAAAAGATCCTTGTGGAACCACAATAGAATTTAATTCAATTAACTTTTATCGATCACTAATTACATGCAAGGCACTCTGCTAAGTGTAAGGCAACAAAACAGAAATCATTTCCCTATTTTTATTGCTAAATCAGTGATCAACAAGAAATATTGAATGTTTTTTTAGAATTTTTAGTAATTGTCTAGTAAAATATGAAAGGGTTTAGGGTGAAAAGAGAACTAGAAGAACAATTTATACAATAATCACAATGCTGTACATACAAAACATAGAAAAACTTAAGAACTCTGATCAATTCATGACCAAGCATGATTCTAGAAGTATGAGGAGGCAACACATTATTCAGGTCCTAATGGGGAAGGTATGCATATAAGACAAAGAATACAACATAAAATTTTTAACATGATTAATGTGGGACTTTGTTTTGCATAGCTACAATAGTTACAAAGGTTTGGCTTTTCTTTTTCTTCTTGCCAAAGAGGGGTAGATGGATGTGAAAGAGAGAGAGAGAGAGGAGGGGGGATAAATGCTTACTAGGTGGGAGAAAGTCAAAAAGGAAGAACAATTTAGTCTTTTTCTTTGATTTTAAAGAGATTACTTTATTTGCCAATAATCACAAAATTGTGAATAGCTGAGTCATATCTAGACAGCTCTTAGTCTAGTGGTTTCTTGACTCCTAGTCTCTGATTCAAGTCCATGACTATTACTAACAATGGTACTCTCATACCTAGTGAGTAATTATTTCCATATGTTTTTATCCTAGCCCACAGCATGAATCAGGTTCATATCCTCCTGTAAATATCCTATAGTAGATTATTCAAACATTGGATGTATTTTAATATTGTAATGATTCTGGCACAACACAAGGTTTTTCCTAAAAGAATGACCTTCCTTTATCTTTTGAGAGTCATCCATATCCTTAATGGTTATTTTTTTTTTAAATTTTATTTATTTAAGGACATGGATTTAAGGACTTGCCCAGACACACAGGCAATTAAGAGTCTGAAGCCAAATTTGAAATCAGGTCCTCCTGACTCCAGGACCAGTGCTCTATCCACTGCATCACCCAGCTGCTTTGTGATTTTTTGCAAAAATTTATTGAGTGCAAGTCTTTCTTAGTTTTATGCTTCAGGCTACTATATACATTAGATCATTTGTAACTTTAAATTTCCCAGAAAACTTAGTATTCCTTAAGTGATAATTATATAACATCACAAGGTGATTCTTGGTAGCAAAAGGATGGGTCTTTTTCCTCCAGCAGTTGGGGAAATGACTAAACAAATTGTAGCAAATGAATGTAGTAAAATATTACTGCTTTATAATAAATCACTATATAATAATTCATAGGTTACAAAGAAAGGCAAAAGGTAGTCCCTACTCTCATGGAACTCATAGTCTAATTAAGGAGATAGCACACAGACAAGTTGTACAAAAAAATTCCGTACAAGATAAGTTGGAGATAATCAACAAAGAGAAGGCATTAAAATAGGAATTGGGAAGTGAAAAAAATATTCACTATCCTCCAACTGAAATGAACATATTCATAAATTATTTAAAAGCATTATTCTGAGGAGAGATTTGATAGTCTTCACCAGCCAATTTAAAGAATCCATGATACAGAGCCAAGATCATGGTGTAAAAGTAGGGACTCCCATTGAGCTCTCCCCCAAACTACTCCAAATACATTTAAATAATGATTTTAATCATTAGTGGGGCAGATCCCACAAAAAGACTGAGTGAAATAGTTTTCCAACCCAAGGCAGCTTGGAAGATCTGTGGGAAAGGTCTGTTACACAGGTTGAGAAAGGACCTATAGTGCAACCTGGGCCCCACCAGAACAAATCAGCCTCAGCTATCCAGAAACAGACCTTGGGGAGCCCAGGTCTGAGGTAGCAGTGGTAGTTTTCAGACCTCTCAGCCCAGGGATTTCAAAGTCTATGTTGGAAGGTTAGCCACACCAGAGTTAGAGTGAAGCCCAGTTTAGTGCAGGCCTCAGTGACAACCTAGCCCCAAAGGACCAAGAGCAGGTCTGGGGAGGAGTCTAGCAAAGAGTCCCCAGCAGATGCTTCCAGACTGCCCCAACCCAAGGAAGGTAGGGGGGTTGGGGGAGATTGAAGAGGTCTCTTGCTACCCTTAAGGCAGGATTTCTTTCTTCACCCATACTCAGATCTGGGTCACAGTCTGGTAGCCCTATCTCAGGAAAAGCAGCAGAAGTGCAAAAGAGCTTACTATCTATAGCAGAGCATGGGCCTCCTCATGATTCCAGGGATAAAGGAGGGCATGTGGTCATCCATAGATCAGAGCCCAAGTCAGGAGAGCAGCCAGAGACTCTCAAAAGGAGGAAGTGAGAACTTGCAGATCCCTGCGGGGGGTGGGGAGTATTCCAGAAAACAGCTCCCAAACCACTCAAAGCTGGGGGCAGCTAGGTGGTGCAGTGGATAGAGCACTGGCCTTGGAGTCAGGAGTACCTGAGTTCAAATCTGGCCTCAGACGCTTAATAATGACCTAGCTGTGTGACCTTGGGCAAGTCACTTTAACCCCATTGCCTTGCAAAAACCCCCAAAAAACAAAAAAAAAAAGAAAGAAAAAAACCCTCAAAGCCTAGGACAGTGTATCCTCTGCACTGGAAGAGAACCTTACCTTAGCAAGAATTAAAATCATGTCACAGGCTGGGAAAAAATCCAACCATAGACAGTTACTTTGGTGATAGGGAAGATCAAAACATACACTCAAAAGAAGATAATAAAATCAAAGCTTCTATATCCAAAGCTTCAAAGAAGAATATGAATTGGTCTCAGGCAATGGACGTGCTCAAAAAGGATTTAGAAAATCAAGAAAGTTAGAAGAAAAATTGTCAAGAGAAATGAGAGTTATGTGGAAAATCATGAAAACCAAGACACAAGTTTAGTGAAGGAGACATTGAAAAAATACTGATGAAAATATATCTTAAAAATTAGACTGGGTCAAATGTAAAAAGAGGTCCAAAAAATTCAATAGGGAGAAGAAAGCCTTAAAAAAGCAAAATTGTTCAAATGGAAAAGGAGATACAGAAATTCACTGAAGAAAATAATTCCTTAAAATAAAGAATGGAGGAAAGGGAAGCATATGATTTTGCGAGAAATCAGGAAACAATAAAAACAAACCAAGAGAATGAAAATCAGGAAGAAAATGTGAAATAACTTACTGTAAAACATCTGATCTGGAAAAAAATTGAGAGTTAATTTAAAAATTATTGAACTATCTGAAAGCCATGATCAAAAAAGAGCCTAGATTCCATCTATCTCTCAGGATATTATCAAGGAAAACTACCCTGATTATCTGGAAGAAGAAAATAAAAATAGAAATTAAAAGAATCTACTGATCACCTCCTGAAAGAGATCCCAAAATGAAAATGTCCAGAAATAATATAGTAAAATTTCAGAACTCTCAGAACTAAAGGAGAAAATATTGCAATCAGTCAGAAAGAAACAATTCAATTATTGTGGAGCCACAGCCAGTATAACACAAGATTTAGCAGTTTCTGAATTAAGGAATCTAGAATTTGGAATATGATTTTCTAGAAGTCAAAAGAACTTGGATTACAACCAACAATCAACTACCCAGAAAAACTGATCATAGTTTTTCAGGGGAAAAGATGGATAGTCAATGAAATAGGGGACTTTCAAACTTTCCTGATGAAAAGATCAGGAAATTTGATTTCAAATATGAGATTCAAATGTAGCATAAAAAGGTGAAAAGGAAAGTAAATCATTATGAGGTTACCTTAATGAGCTTGAAGTATTTATATTCTTGCATGGGAAGATGATACTGATAATTCATATGATTTTCTTCATTTATTAAGGCAGTTAGAAGGAGCATATATAGATAAGGCATAAGTGGTAGTTGAACATGAAGGGATAATATGTTAAAAAAAGATGGAATTAAGGGGTGAGAAAGGAATGTACTAGGACAAAGGGAAGGTAGAGTGAGGTAAGTTATCTCACATAAAAGAACAAGAACAAGCTTTTACAGTGGAGTGGGAGAGGAGAGAGTTGAGGGAGAGTGAGCGAGTTTTACTCTCATCAAAATTGACTCAGAGAGGGAATAACATACACACTCAATCGCGTATAGACATTTATCTTTTCCTAGAGGAAAGTGGGAGGAGATGAGATTGGGAGACAGGGGAGATAACAGAAGGGAAGGAAAATTATGGGAGAGGATACTCAGAAGCAAAGCACTTTTGAGGAGGGACAGGGTAAAAGGAGAAAGAGATAAGAATAAATATGGATGAAGGGAATAGGATGGAGGGAAATACAGTTAGCAATAGTAATTGTGGGGAAAATATTGAAATAAGTTTCTCTGATAAAGAACTCATTTCTCAAACATAGAGAACTGAATCAAAATTATAAAAAATAATAGCCATTCCTCAATTGATAAATGCTCAAAAATGTGAACAGTACTCAGAAGAGATAATCAATGCTATCTATGGTAAAATGTCCTATCTCATTATTGATTGGAGAAATGCAAATTAGAATGTATATATATATATATATATATATATATATATATATTCTGAAATAC
The DNA here is from genome assembly GCF_037893015.1 of Macrotis lagotis. Lineage (NCBI taxonomy): Eukaryota > Metazoa > Chordata > Mammalia > Peramelemorphia > Peramelidae > Macrotis > Macrotis lagotis. The sequence continues at coordinate 338,194,540 of NC_133658.1, read as the reverse complement.
TGTTTTATAGCTGTTATATTGACTAATAGGACAGATAGAGAAAATGATGAATATTGGAGGAAATGTATGAAAAATAAGACAATAATGCATTGTTGGAGAAGTTGTGAAATGATTCAATAATTTTGAAGAGTGATTTGGAACTATGCCCAAATGGCTATAAAACCATGCGTAAACTTTGACCTAGAAAAGCTGTTACTAGGAGGTCTATATTCCAGAAGAGATGAAAAGCAGGAAAGTATGTATATATATATACATATATATATATGTATATATATATACATATATATATATATATATACACACACAGATATTTATAGCAGCTCTTTTCTGAGGGCAAGGAACTGGAAATTGCATGGATGCTCATTAGTTGGAGAATGGCTGAACAAATTGTCATGTATCATGACAGAAGCTATTCTGATATAAGAAGTGATTAAGGGGATGCTCTTAGTAAAATCTGAAAAAACCTAGATGAGCAGATGTCATGCAAAATGTCCTATGCACAAATCTAACAGCAATATTTTTTGGGTAGTCAGCTGGGAATGATATACCTCTTCTTAGCAATGCTGTGACCCAAGACGACTCTGAAGAACTTATTTTTTATTGATGTTTTATTTTGGTTTTACAATACGTGCTATGAAAATTTTTCAACATTTATCCATTTGCAAGTTACACAATTTTCTTCCACCCTCCCTTTCTCCCAACTCCCCTCAATGGTGAACAATCTAGTGAAAGTTGCATATTTGCATTTCTGTTTAACATGTTTACATATTAGTCATTTTGTGCAAGAAGAATTAGAAATAAGGAAAAACAAAGAAAACTATGGGATAGGAAGGAAAAACCATTAAAGAAATATTTAAAACATGAACACAGTGTTCATTCAGATTCTGTGGGATTTTTTTGGGGGGGGGGGGGCTATTATTTTTGTTTTTTCTTTTCTGGATATGGATGACATTGTTCATAACAGCATTGTCCTAGCCCTCTGAGGGGGGGAATGATTGGGAAGAAGGGAGAAAATTCAGAAGTCAAAGTTTTAAAAATGAATGTTAACATTTGTTTTCCAAAACAAAATAAAACAAAAAGTAGGTTTTCAAAAACTTTAGGACAAATATCATGTGTTTCAACTCTTATGTTCTACATGTTAAATTTCCAGTTTATCATATGGTATGACTCAAAGTCTTTTCCTTCTTGATATTCTCTAACTTTTCAATGTCCTTTTTAAACAATAATAACAATAGTGCCCTGAACTGAACACCTTATTCTAGATGTGGTTAACAAAGGCAGACAGAGTACTATAGTATTATCATCTTACAGGAAGCTATACCCCTCTTTATGGATCCCAAGTTTGCATGACCTCTTCTGCTTACCACCTTACCACATTACACACTGTTAACTCCTTATTTAATTACAGTTCACAAAAATTACCAGAACTTTTTTTTATCTTTCTATCCATGCCTCTCCATCAAATAATTATGAATGATTTTTTAGTGCATAATATAATCTTATCCTTATCCCTATAGAATTACATCTTGGTAAATTTAACTGACTTCTCTGTTAAAGTCCATTCAGATCTTGACACTATTATATAATAACACTTTTTAATTTTGTGTCATATTAATGAAGATGTTAATCAACACAGGGTCCAAGACAAATTTTTAGGATCCTCCCTTAGAGATCTCATACCACACTGACATTAAAACTTGAATACCAACTCTTTGACAACCCAACCAATTGTGAATGTATCAAATTTCATATTCATTTAATATCATCTCCACAAAAAACATAGGGACCTATCAAAAGTTTTGCTAAAATTCAGGCAACGTATATCTCTAGAATTATTTTCTTTTATTATTTTAGTAATTCTGTCAGAAGGCAGCTGGGTAGTTCAGTGGATAGAATGCTAAGCCTAGAGTCAATAACTGCCTCAAACATTTACTAACTGTGAGACACTGGGCAAATCACTTAACCATGTTTGACTCAGGATCCTCAGATATAAAATGAGATAAAAAAGGAATTAACCATTCTTAGCCAAGATACCTCAAATGGGGGCATGAAGAATCAGACATAATTGAAATGATAGAACAATAGCAACAAAAATTGTCAGAAAAGGAAATATTGGTTATGATGAGATGAATATGAATTCATTAGGCCTTAGACATTTAACACTTATTAGCTTTATACCCTTGGGCAAATCATTTAACCCTGATTGCTTTGCATCCTGTGCCATCTCCTGTCATCCTGATTCAAATCTGGCTACTAGACCCAGATGACTCTGGAGGAGAAAGTGAGGTTGGTGACTTAGCACAGCACCCACTAACTCAAATCCAATTCACTTCCTTGTCACGGCATCATCTCCCTAATATCATAGTCTTCTTGGATAATGAAAGACAAATATCATCATCATCATCATCATCATCATCATCATCATCACCATCACCATCATTATCATCATCATCAATCTGGCTCACTCCATCTGTCCTTCCAGATATTTATTAAATACCTCTTTAATCAACTGTTCAATCATTTTTCTGGGAACCAAGTCGAAGTTACAAATCCATAATTTCCAGATTCATTTCTTTTCCCTCTTTTGAAAGTCGGGATATTTGTTCATATCCAATCACATGATGTCTGCCTTGTTTTCCAGGATTTTTCAAATATCACTGATAGTGACTCACCAATCATGCCTGCCAATTATTTTAGTGTCCAAGAAGAGAGTTCATCTGGGCTAAGTGATTTATTTGAGTTAATCAAGGACAGCTGGGTATCCTGTTAGTATTTCCTTATCTTGGGAATCATCTCTCTGATGTTTATTTTTGCTCTGTCATTTTCAGTACAAAGGCTAATTCTTTTTTGCAAAGAAACAAAAGGAATCTGAACTGTTCTCTACCTGCTCTGACTTCATATTTTCATCAAAGATGCTTTAATGTATGTGTATACCATCCATAAAAGATTTTGAAAGGTGAAAAGTTGAACATATGCATGAAAAGGTTCAGAGGCTACTTGTGACTATTCTTTCACATTTAAGGTGGGAGGAGGCAAAAATAAATATCTAAGGTCTTTTTCATTGTTTTAGCATTTTGTCTTCTTTGATATATATTTTGAAGATAGTTTTTAGTGTGCTTCTACGACTGTCACATCAAACACAGGATTCTTATATATATATATTTTTAATGTGCCAGATATTCTTTTTGAGTTCTTTTTCATTTAAATGTGGTTTCAAAGTATACAAGGATGAGAATCGATTGTGGAATGCTGGCAAATCTTTTTTTCCATTTGCCTCTATTTGCTGTATTCCTTTAAGTATTATGTACAAATGCACCAAAGATAACATCACTTTGCTGGGTTTCATATCATGCTTTCTATAGGTTTCTTTTCCCTTTTAAAAATTATCATGGAAGGTAGTATCAGTAATCTGTCATTCTCTTATATATGGTTTTGGAACTTCTATTCTAAATGGACATTGACCATGCTTCCATCTCCTTAAAGTTTACTAACAAGGTAAAATATATCTGAACTATTTTGGCTCTCTTCTTGTGGCAACTGTTTTTTATATATTATTAATATCTTCCAAAATTAGTGCCAGTGGGAGTTAATTTCTTTACTTTTATCCCTTTTCTCTCTTTCTGTCAATAGTCTATATATCTGGTAAGAGTTGTTGTAATTGAATTTAATGTCTTTTCATCATTAGTATCACTTCTCATTTACCATTGATTCTTCTTTCTGGTATCTTTGATCAATGATCTGACCCCACCTAGAGAACTGATTGTCCTTAGGTACATAGTGAAATAAGAGGTACTACTTGGTAGTTGTTAAGCACTCCTGTAATTTCTGACATTTGATAGTCTGTGACTGATGGCTTGTTTGAGATAGAAATTCTGAGATGCAGTAGGCTAGGCCAATTGAGTGTCCAAACTAAGTTTGGCACCAAAATGATGAACCTTTGGAAAGGAGGGGCTACTAGGCTGCCAAAGTATGGAAAATCAGCTCAGGTAGAAAAACAGAGAGAAAAGTTCTTATTTCAATCTGTAGTGGAGTTTGATCCATTCTGCACTGGAACTCTGTGAAAAAGAAAGAGTCATGCTAGAAAAATAAACAAATTCCACACCTTTTCTGTTACTCCCATTTCTATAATGTTTAGGTAGATAGCTTTTCTTACAGCCTCTGAGGAAGGCAGTGTAAATGTCCCTATATTATGAATGAATAAATTGAGGCTAGATGCCTAGAATCACAGAATCAGCAAACTTAATTCTTGGAATTCTAAATAACCTTCTGAATCCAACATCACTGTTCTTATGAATCAATGTACTGCCTTTCTGGAGCAAACAACCCACTCTAGAGATCAAGCTCAAATGTCTAGATTGTGATGATTTATAAAACATCATGGACTTACACTATCTTGGAACAAGAATTTATCCCTACAATTTTGAAGCTTCAAAATCTCAGAGTAGGAATGAACTTCAGAGTGTAATATCTTCTAAATATCCCTGACAAGTAGGCATCCATCTTCCATTCAAGATTCTTGCTAATGAGAAACAACATAATAGCTTCTGAGGCAGCCTTTTCTACTTTGCGACACATTCATTATAAGGGAACTTTATTATATATTTAAGAGGAAAGTTGTACATAATTAATTTGCAGTTTCATATGAAATTTTCTTTTCTTATTATACTACATTATAAAAATACTTGTTTTAATTAAAATAAAAAAATTGAAATGTTTTTCAAATATAAGGGAAATCCCTCTATAAGAAGGGATGTGCTTCTCTGAAGAGTCCACCCTTTGCTTTCCCCTTGGAGCTACATAGGAAAACAAAAAGAAATGCATGTATACACACAGATATGTGTATTTAAATACACAAACACAAAACATGTATATTTACTTATATACACATACAAATTATATATATATATATATATATATATATTCAAATATTTGAATATAGTTATGAACTTCTTCCAAGTAATTTACCTTTTCTGGCTAAACATTTTGTGCTCCTTGAATGAATTTTGCTCACTATACTGTTTATCTTCTTAAAGATTCACTGAAATTTATAACTATTTCTTCTATTTAATGTAATTCTCCATATGGCATCTCACCAACAGAGAAGACAGTGCCTTGCTCTATAAGGTGCTGTTATTGATATAGGAGGAAGTATAAACAATTTTAGGCATAATAATACCTAGCATTTAAATGACATTTTAAAGTTTGCAAAACACTTTAGAAATATTATTTCATTTTATTCTTGCAACAACCCTGGGATGTATATTTTATTTATCCTCCCCATTTTGCACTTTAAGTCACTGAAGAAGGAAGAGATTAAGGGACTAGTTCAGATTCACACAGTCTAAAGAAATATTTAAATTCAGTCTCCCAGCAATCAACCACATGTATCTCCTAACTGCAAGAGAGGTAATGATGTATATTCTTTCCTAGTCAAATAGCATATAGAGTGAATATTTTGTTCAATTCTAGAAACCAGAAGCATATTGATAACCCTGAAGAACTTTCTGAGAGTGACTGAATGATGAAGTATTTCAAGTCTATGCTATGGGAGGATGAGTTGAAGGAATTAGGGGTGTTAGATCTAGAGAAGATTGGGTATGGTGGAGTGTTTATAAAAGTCTTTGAAGGGTTATGATCTTGGAATATGATTCAACTTTTCCTATATGGTTCCAATAGGCAAAATTAGTAAGAATAGTTAGAATTTGAAATAAAAGGGAAATTTTGATATGATGAAAGAAAAATAACAAATTATATAAAAATTAGAACTATCCCAAAGTTTATGGTATTGCCCTGGAAGGTAGTAGTAACATCCCCAATCAAAGACTTTAAGCAGAGGCTTTACAACTTCTGCTGTTGAGAATTCTTTTAAAGGTAATTCTTTATGGAATAGGGATTGTCTTATATGGTCACTGATGCCTCGCTGGACATTGAACTTTTATGATTCTATGATTCTATATTAAAACACATCTTGATGCCCTTCACAGTCAGAAAACCTTGGAGTGAATGGACCATTAGACCAATTTAAGATCCTGGGAAGGAGGTATTCCCCACATAACAGAATTGATGTCTCAAGGCATCAATACAGAGACCTCTTAAATCTACAAGACCTGAAATCTCTACAGGACATTTTTGGTTTTCATTCTCTTCTTTCCCTCACCTAAAATTGAGATCAAAGTTTGACTGGCAGAGCCTGCCACAGAAGTTCATGAGCCTCATGTATCCTAGGATCTTACCTTCAAAGTCAAGTGATATTGTTTGAGTCTACACAAAAGAGGCTTGAAGTTTTGACATTTCTATTTTTTCCTTGTAGGATAAAGCAGCTTGGCAATGAATGAGATAACTGGGGGGGGAGAACAAAGATAGAAAACCTAGCTCATAGATCTTTGAATTTATTTCTGAGAAAGATTAAAAGTAACCTTTTCAAAATGTTTAACTTTAGAATATGTTTTGACATATTTATATATGATATATATCGATACCTCTCTATATATTTGCTCTTTCCTTTGTGATGCTTTGTCTATATGGAAACCCTGTGTTAAGTTTAATTACAATTGAAGATTACAGTTACTTGAATGTTACTGGCTAGTGAAATCCCAAATTCTAAGAACCTTGACCTTCACTGGCCTCCAGCACTTGGAACCCCTGCCATCTTCTCTCCTTTTTACATGAAGCTAAAACATCCAGAGCCAGTCTAGACAAAAGTACACAATACACAATGGTGTAGAAAATAATGTATTATAGGAGAAAGAGTAACAAGTATGGCATCAAAAGCCTGGTTTTAAAATCCAACTTTGCTTCTTACTACTTATTTTCTATTTTTTAGGGGTTTTTTGCAAGGCAAACGGGGTTAAGCGGCTTGCCCAAGGCCACACAGCTAGGTAATTAAGTGTCTGAGATGGGATTTGAACCCAGGTACTCCTGACTCCAGGGCCAGTACTTTATCTACTAGCCTCCCCTACTTATTTTCTCTTAAGTGAGTTTTGTCACTCAACCTTAATTACCTTGTTGTTTGTCCCTCGTTTTGAAATTGGATCATGACAATAGTATTATAATTTCTTGACATTCAAGTGAATTTAATTTAAGGGGGAGAAAAACACCAGCCTCTCATTCTCCTCTGGAGCTATCTGAATCCAGTTTCCAGATATGGATGTAGATGATTTAGAGATGATCCTGGATGCAGTGGGAGACTTGGCCCTTTTAAACTAGGGTCTTTAGCAGCAATCAGTTTGACTGAGGCAAGGTCCATTCAGTGATTAGGGCCAGATAAGAAACAAAATCAGGCAGAGAATGATATCTTTAACTTAGTCCAAAAAAAAAAATCAATCTGGGAGGGGAAGACCCTAAGTGTTTCTGGACAAAACCAGAAACAATTACATATAGACATTACATTCACTCAGTCAACCAGAACTTGGGGCTTGACTTTGGACCCATTGTTGGCCAATCTTTGAGAGCCAGTGATTCAAGGTCTACAAAACTCACAAAGGAGCAAAGGTATCTAATAGTGAAAAAGACAGCCTATATAATACCCAAGGGATATCTAGATTCTCCCCCCAAAAGACTTCTAGGAATAATGAATTACTTCTCCTATCTCATATACCCTGATCTTACTCCCACTTTCCCATGGAATATGCACATACATTTGGGAGAGTGGGTCAGAGATTTGGGTGGTTTCATTTGTCTAAAATATGCTAGTAAATTATCCATTTCTAAGAGCTAGTTAAATCTGGTTGACTAATTCTTATCAATTGGTAAGTACAATGGGGGGAAAGGCAATCATAATTATGGAGGTATTGGCTTAGAAAAATAATTACTGTTCCATCTCTCATTTATAGTTCTATACTATGAAGGCACCATTCATTACCTGTACTCTTGTGATTCGACTTGCTGATACAAGTGGAGGTCCAGAAAGTAATTTCAGGAATATAGGAAAAATATAGGAAAAATAAATAAAAACAGAATGATGAACATGAAGAATTAGCAGCTGGGGTTATCCAGAAAAGCCACATATAGGAGTTAGTACTTGAATAAACTTTAAAAATATCTAAGTATTCCACAAGGCTAAGATGAAATAGAGTATCTTTTAAGAATGGAGGATAGCCTATTTGAAGGCATAAAGACAGAAGATGACATGAGTATAGAACAAGAGGAAAAACCAATTGATTGATCTACAAAGTGTCTGAGTAGAGTATTGTGGTTAGCCTTGAAAGGAAAGCTGAAGACAGGTTGCAAAGGGTTTTAAATGCCAAGCAGATGACATTTTTTTTGAGCCTAGAGGCCATTATATTTTGTGAGTAAGGGAGTGACAAGTTTAGACCTGTGATTCAGGAATTTTAGTTTGCTAGCTGTGTGGAAGATAGATGGGAAAGGCGAGAAACTTGAAGCAGGAAGACAAATTAGAAAGGTATTGCAATAATCCAAGTGAAAAGTGATTAGCATCCGAAATTGGTTTTGGCCATCATTAGAAAGATAGGGATGAAGGCAAGAGAAGTTGTGTGTATAAAATTGGCAAGACTTGTCTACTGAATGGATATATTGGGTGAGAAATAAAGGAGTAGTGAGTAACTCTAAGGTTGAGAAGATAAGTAACTAAAGATATTGGCACTGTCAATAGTAAAAAGGAAGCTCATTAAAAAAAAGTTGGTTTAGAGAAAAGATGAGTTTTGTTTTGAACCCATTGAAGTTGAATACTCCCTACTTGATACCAATTAAAAAGGTACAATTGCTCATTCATGATGCCTAGTTCAAGAGAGAGCCAAGAGCTAACCCTATAAACTTGGGAGTCAATGAGAAGATGTTAAAATTGAACACATGAATTTTAATGAAGAGAGAGAAATAATAGGACAAAAGAAGTAAAAAAAGGGCCAAGAACAGAGTCTTGTGGTGGCAGTGAAACACAAGTAATATGCAGGATAGAAAGGAAGTAGAGGCATTGATTGTAGAGTTATTTCTTAGAATTTGACTGTAAAAGGGAGGAGAGATACAGGATGATAAATCAAGGAAATAATAGGACTATGCAAAGTTTATGCTTGTTTTGTTTTATGATGGGGAGGATCTCAGTAAGTTTATAGGTAGCAGGAATGGGTTAGCTAGTAGGGAGAAATTAAGGAATGGGGGGTAAGAGAGATAGCTGTGGGCCAATTTGCTAGAAGAGATGAGGGGATTAGATTCATGTTACAGTGAACAGAGACTAAACTTGACAAGGAAAAGGTTACCTCTTTATTAGAGATTAAAGGAAAAGAGGAAGAAAAAGAAGGGGAAGAAGTCAGGGATTTTTGAGATAGAAAGAATTCACAGTGAACAAACTATTTTATAAACAAAGTACACTGTAAAGTTCTTTCTTTCTTAAAAGCAATGGTAAAAAGGATTATGTGAAGGATTTGAGAAGAGAAAATAGAGGAAAGTCATTGAAGAGTGAATATATTGAAAGTTTTATTAGAGGAACAACAAGACCATTGTCAAACTACATATGTCTTGAAAGGTCATAAAAGTTTGAGTAATAAAGGGAGACATTAGGAATGAGAAGGATTTCAGAAGGGGGATGGAGGGGGAAGGGCATTACACACTTTAGAGGAGCATTGTAAATAAGGGCACAGAATCAGAAGAATGAGGGAGCTGAATTGGGAATGGTGAGTAATCCAATTTGGCTGGAATACAGCACACATAGAGAATAATAGTGCGACATAAGCCTGGAAAGGGAAAGTGGTGCCAGATTGTAGATGGTCTTGAATATCAGACAGAGGAATTTTTAACTTGATTTGGTAAATATTAGGGAGAGAATCATTGAAGGACTTTGAACAGAGGAGTGACATGACCAGATTAGGGAAGATTAGTCTGACACTGGTATGTAGAATGGATTGGAAAGGGAAAGAGAATAGAGATGAAAAGAACTGTTAGGAAGCTGGTGCCATAGTCAAGGTGAATTATAAGGAGGTTTTGTACTAGCATGATGGTAATGGAAATGAAGAAGAAGTTTAGGGTGAATTTGAGGATGATTAAAACATTCCATTCTTTGTGTTATATAAATAGGATGATTAGGAGTTCAACTGGAGTGAAATGATGAATCTCATCCCTCACCCCCTTCCATCTCCACTTTTATTTAGAATGTTAATATAAGGAATTAAGACTGAGATTCCTTGGGATCAGTCTGAGTGAACTCCTAGGACAATATCCTATTTCTGAAGGGGAAAGGAAATGTAGCAAAAGATGATTTGTGGGTGATAGCATTATTTTCCTCATTTTTGTCCACTTAAGTCTGGATTCTGTCAGGAAGAAATACTTCTTATTTCTCTTTATTCCTTTTCATCAGGAATTTTGTGACAATAGTACCATATTACATTTTCATGCTATCATACAAAACAATTTTATAAAGTCAAAGGAGAGTTTTTAAACCATAAACAAAATCAAATTAAACTTTTAATAAATGAATAATGTTACCTGTGGGGTTAAGGCAATCAATCAATAAAAATTTATTAACCTCCTAATATGTGCCATGCATGCTAAATATTGGGAATAGAAGGGAAAAAATGCATCAGTCTCTATCCTCAAGTATCTTACATTCTATTAGATGTGACATTGTATATAAACAAAATTCATACATGTGAATATATATATATATATATATGTATGAGATGGAAAGGCAAGAGGAGATGCAACATATGCAGATTTAGGTATATGTAAAATGTATACAGTATAAGGCAATTTGAATAATGAGAAAGTAGCAGCTGAGAGAGTTAGGAAAGGCTTTGTGTAAGATATGATGCTGAAGGTGAACTTTAAAGGAGGTTGGGGTTCAAATATGGAAAGGTCAGGAGGAAGACATGCCATGAATGGAGTATATCCCCAATAAATGCATGGAGTTGAGTGATGGACTTTTAGGAGTGCAAAGAATCACACTTCCCTTATAAGGTCTTGCTCAGGACAAGCAGATGAAGTTTATAAGTGTCTTGAATATAACCTATTATTAGTTAAGGGAAGTTGGGAAGGAGTGAAAGGAAAAATACAAAACAAAAAAACAACTTAATTGTTCCTTCTATGCCAGACCTAGCTGAAGACCCTTTAACATTCACTTATTGGGAAGAGGACAGAAGGAATTTCACAACACACATTGCGCTTTATAATTTAAAACCTATTTCTCTTATAAGCAACACTATGAAGGATACAATACAAATATTATTATACTTATTTTATAGGCAAAATGAAGGAAACTGAAGTGTAGACCTTTAAGTGACATGTCTATGATCCACTGCTCCTGGTCATCACAGTTGGGATTTCAAACCTTAGCCTTTTTACTCTAATTCCAGAGCTCTTTGCATGAATTGTGGATTCATATGCCAAAAACAAGTCATAGATACATTGTTTTTTGTGCTCCATTTTCCTTACAGCTAAATCTGGGGTTGTTGGGTAGTCTCTTAGATCACTTCCAACATTTAAAATTCTGTGTTCCATTCTATATTCCCCTTTTCAATCTCATTTTCTAAGATTATTCAATTCTTTTGACTTCTCATCTTTCTCATTTAAATCTATATGGAATTACATATTGAGTGACTGCCACAAACAGCCATTATAACACCCTGGAGAATTTTGGCTGGCCCAGGTCTACCTTCCTTCAGCAGGATGTATGTGACCAGAACAGAGAACATACAGCTTCCTATCAATAAACTATTGAAACGGGGCGGCTAGGTGGTGTAGTGGATAGAGCATAGGCCCTGGAGTCAGGAGACCTGAGTTCAAATCCAGAATCAGACATTTAATAATTATCTGTGTGGCCTTGGGCAAGCCACTTAACCCCATTCATTGCCTTGCAAAAAACCTAAAAAAACCCCATTGAAACCTTGAGACATTGCTCCTGCTCCTGTACAAATGGGTGACTTCTTTCCCTTTCTGTCAGGATGGCTCTGTGTCACTGGTCCTGTTACCTAGTTTTTCCTTATTGTCTCTTGAGTACAAATTCTTGGATGCTATATCCTAGCATATTCTTGTCTCCCAGTGACCAACCAGTCCTACCTGTGGTCAACTCTTTCCCATCATTGACATACCATGTGTGCCTGTGTATGTGTGTGTGATGGATTTGTTTTTGAAAATACCTTTCCCAAGATAGTTTCACAGAAGTCCATAGCTGCTTTGGCAAAAATTGCCTGCAACTGTGTGCGCCCAGAATAAGCTTATTAGTAATTCCTCTCCAGATTTGTATCATTACTAGTCCATGGGTTTCATGCCAATATACCAAATTAGACCTAGGCACCTGTCTACTTCTGCTAGCTCTGTCTTTTCTGCTTGCATATATATATATATATATATATATATATATATATATATATATATATATATGCATGTGTGTGTGTGTGTGTGTGTGTGTGTGTGTGAATGTCTGGGTATTTATTTATCATCCTCTTTCCCCTTCCTTTCTTTAGTATTCAGGGAATGACCATTACCTACATGTTATTTCTTCTTTTTTTTCAAAAACATTATTGTAAGCATTCACCTCTGGATAGTCATCTGGGTATTGAAGTCTTCACTCATGTCAGTGGCATCTGGGACATAAATTAAACCTCTTTCTTTTTTTAACAAAGCAAGAAGGGAAGAATATTGTAATTCAATCTTTAATATCTCCCAAGACATATAATATATCCTTGTGACATATCCAGGAGATATTTTCTAGAAACTAGACAATGATTCAAATTAATGCCAAGCCTAAATCTAATTGTTTTATGGTGCTACAGAGGCCTAGATGGGGCCAAGCTTCCAAAAATCTGTGGCTTTAACATTTGTGTGGGTGGAACAGATTTCACTGTCTGGCACAAACAGGAACAGCTGCTTGCATATTATAGCATCACTACCTGGAGCAGTTTAATAAAGTGCTTCTGAAACCAAGAAAAACTTGAGATCTATGAGTGATCAGCATGTCCATGGACCATTAACATTTTTGGTGGATGCTGGGCAGAAAAAATTTGTAAAGAAGAAAATAGGAAGAGATATTGGAATAATAATAAGACAAGGTATAGCTAAGGAACCCTATCAGAAGCCAAGAGAGGCAAGAGTCAGTAAGAGGACAATCCATGTCCTCAAAGAGTTCACAATCTAATGGATCTAATAAAGCCCAGGCTTCAAAACCTTACTCTGTCATAAAATTCTTGTGTGATCTTGAGCAAATCAATTAATGTCAGCAAGCTTAAGTTTCCTCATCTATAAAGCTGGTTGGACTAAAGTCTACAATCCTTTCCAATTCTAATTCAAACTAACCTCAGTGATTTAGTCTACTGTAAATTTGATTTCTGTTTATCCTTTGTTTTTTTTTTAGGTTTTTGCAAGGCACATGGGGTTAAGTGGCTTGCCCAAGGCCACATGGCTAGGTAATTATTAAGTGTCTGAGACCGGATTTGAACCCAGGTACTCCTGACTCCAGGGCCCGTGCTTTATCCACTGTACCACCTAGCCACCCATTTTTCCTTTGTTTTTGAAGAAGACCATGTCATCAGGGAAGGTGATGCCATGACAAGCCGGAGAATTGGATTTGAGTAAGGGGAGGCTGTGCTAAGTCACCGGTCTCACTTTCTCCTTCAGAATCATCTGGATTCAGTGACCAGATGCAATCAGGGTTAAGTGACTTGCCCAATATAACTTAGTTAATAAGTGACAAGTGACTGATCCAAATTTGAACTCAGGTCCTCTTGACTCAAGTGCTGTGAAATACTTGACTTCTGAAACTACTAGCATACCTTTGGGAATGGAAGCATACTATGACTCTGGATTAAGAAAACATTCAGTCTTTGGGAATGAGTCTACAAAGAGAAGTATTATTTTTCTATGAAATGTGTGGCCTTGAGTCAATAACTTCCTCATTCAGGTAATCAGATTTTTCCATCTGGGAAATCAAGATAGTTAGGTAGCATAAATCACTTTTAAGTTCTAAAGTCAAATTTCTATGAGATTGATTCTATTTATTTCCAAGGTAGCTATGGCATATTCCTTTATCTTTTAGATCAAGATAAAGAAATGTTGCAGCAGGGAGAAATACTTTAAAGTTCTATTATTTTGTAGTATTATTTCCCTCTCTATCAACTCAAGCTCATAAATCATGGGGTGAAGGGGAGAAGGGAATAAGAACTGAATAATTCATGGCCAACTCTTCATAACCCCATTTGGGGTTTTATTGGCAGAGATTCTGGAGTGGGGGGTTTCATTTCCTTCTCCAGCTCAATTTACAGATAAGGAAACTCAGGCAAATAGGGTTAAGTGACTTTCCCAGGGTCACACAGCTATAAGTATCTGAGGACAGACTTAATTAAGCTAAGGAAGATCTGATTCCAGATCTGGCATTCTAGCCACTGTGCCACCTAGCTGCCTAGTACCTTCTTACTATGGATCAGGCCCTGAACTAAGTGTTTTACAAATACTTCATTTGATCTTCACAACAACCTTATGAATTAGGTGTCACAGTTATTCCAATTTCACTTAGAAAAATGAAACAGGAAGTGTTATATGATTTTCTTAGGGTCATCCAGTCAGTGAAATGTCTGAGTCTAGATTTGAATTCAGGGTTTCCTGACTGTAAGTCCAGCATTATATCTGCCTAATTGTGCTGCTTAGGTTTGATAGATCTACCATTCGCCAAAGTAGAAGTTATTGATTTTTTCATTTAACAAATGTGGATTCCGAGGGAGGTTCATTCAATATCCCACAGAAATAACAAACAGAAAAGGTAGGATTTTAAGCCAGGTCCTATTTCTTCAGAGCCCTTCCAAAATTAGAAATTTTTTTAGACCTGTTTTGCCTAGAAAGAACAAATCAAGATGGGCTACAAACCTTTATTGTAATAAGTCTTTCTTAAAAGGTGGATAGGACCTTGAACCACATACAAAGAGTCCATTTCTGAACCCCCTACCTGAAGTGATCCTGCTTGATAGGACTTGTTAAAAATCATATTCTACTAGCATAGCCTTTGACAATCCAGGGTCATCTCCATGGTACCTTGAAGAAAAATGAAACTGTAAGTCTACCTGCCTAAAATTATCTCCCCCAAACAACTGTTTTCTTTGATTTTTGACTCCTCTCACCTACTCCAGTCATAAGGAATTGATGAGTTTGATGTCCCAAAAGAATAAAAAGTGATTTTTCTCTAGAGTTTGGGGGAAGGCACTAAGAAAAATGATATTTGGATTTAAGCTAAATAATTGATTCAAATGGAATACTGGACCTGTAGGAGATAAAGGGCAGCTATGTTTCAAAGTTCTAAGCCTTCTCGCTCTTTCTCTCTCTCTCTCTCTCTCTCTCTCTCTCTCTCTCTCTCTCTCTCTCTCTCTGTGTGTGTGTGTGTGTGTGTGTCTCTGTGTGTGTCTGTGTGTGTGTGTGATGGATTCTACAGGCTAGTAAAGTTGATGGAAACCTCAATAATATGTTTAAATGTATAAAGTAAAATAAATAAGAAAGGAAATGAAGTATATTACATACAGTTATCAAAATATTGTATTTAAAAGAAAATAGATCTAATGTCTCCTGTAATAGAGTAAGGGGTAGATGTTGTGAAGACAGAAGATACTGTTTAGAGGTGGGGAGAGGAACCAAGACTATTTTAAAATTGCCAGGGAGTGTAATAGAATCCCATTATTGAGGTTTTTAACAGATTGTGTCCACACACAATAAAGGACTAGAGCAGTAGATAAGGCGGGTAGAGGGAAGAAGACAATTCTGTGGATCTCCAGTTTAGGTATTATTTCAATTCTTTTCCCATTCTACTTAAAAATAAGAGATTTAGAATCCAAAAGTCAAGTCTCAGAGCTCAAACTATTCAAAACCAACCTCTGCCATTTCCTAGGCTTGTGACCTTGGGTGAGTTTATAAGTCTTAGAAATCTTGAGAGAGAAGAATCTTTGGGAGGGTGGTCAATAGTATCAAATGCATCCAAGGGATCAACAAGTTTGTAAATGAGAAAAAAAATCAAAAGATTTGGATTTTTAAGAAACCATTGACAGATTTAGTGGGAATAATTTCAGTTGAATGATGAGGTTAAAAGTGAAATAATACAATTGTAATATAGTTTGCATTAATTAAAATTAGAAGGTTTATCGCATGTCAAAATTAGGGTAAATTCAAGTCCCTGAACCAAGAAGTGAATTCCAAAAGTCAATGGACGTTAAACTAACTGAAAGTCCTGTTCTTTGTCCCCCCCCCTTTTTCTAAAAAATTCATATGATTGGGGGGGGGGGAAATCTATGAAATTTAATCTAAAAAAGCATGATAGTATCTATTTTTCCTTCAAGAAGAAAGACAGAGATTTCTGTTGAATCAGAAGTTGGAGGCAATGAAGCATTCAGTGAACAGCATCCAACAAACAGAGACCTAACCAAGCAATTCCCAATGGTCAAGTAGTATCCATTCAACAATATGAAGTCAGTGGGGAGCAGATCCCCTCTGACACAATGATTTCATTCCAAGATACCTGTGGTTCTT
This sequence comes from Macrotis lagotis, assembly GCF_037893015.1. Lineage (NCBI taxonomy): Eukaryota > Metazoa > Chordata > Mammalia > Peramelemorphia > Peramelidae > Macrotis > Macrotis lagotis. Next base: position 338,178,094 of record NC_133658.1, on the reverse strand, counting down.
CCACTCAACTTTCCTGTGTACTTCTCAAAACACACACACCTTGGTCTTACCCAAGTGAGATTCATGCATCTACTCTTCTGACTGCTGTGTGTATTTGTGAAAAAAATTCATAGAAAATTTATGGAAGAAATATCTCATTTCTGCTTTTGTCTTTGTACTATTTTATTAAATGCTTTAAAAATGTCTTCTGATTGCCTATCAAAAGTATATACAACAGGCAAAGAATTGGAAATCTAGTAAATGTCCCTCATTTGGGGAAGGGTTTAGCAAACTGTGGCATATGTATGTCATGGAACACTATTGTTCTATTAGAAACCAGGAGGGATGGGAATTCAGGGAAGCCTGGAGGGATTTGCATGAACTGATGCTAAGTGAGAAGAGCAGAACCAGAAAAACACTGTACACCCTAACGGCAACATGGGGGTGATGATCAACCTTGATGGGCTTGTCCATTCCATCAGTACAACAATCAGGGACAATTTAGAACTGTCTGCAATGGAGAATGCCATCTGTATCCAGAGAAAGAACTGTGGAGTTTGAAAAAAGACCAAAGACTATTACCTTTAATTTAGAAAAAAAACTGATATCTTATTGTCTGATCTTGCTATTTCTTATACTTTATGTTTCTTCCTTAAGGAAATTATTTCTCTCTCATCACATTCAACTTGGATCAATGTATACCATGGAAACAATGCAAGACTGGCAAATTGCCTTCTGTAAGGGGCTGGGGGAGGGAAGTAGGATTAGGGGAAACATTGTAAAACTCAAAATAAATAAAATCTGTATAATTAATATATATGTATTATATATATATATATATATATATATATCAGTGAGTTTCACTACTAACATGCATATGTATCTTTACAGAGTATTTCAAATCCAAGGTAGTCAATCATTCTCTAATGTGTCTACCCTGAGAGCTGGAGGAGGCCCTAAAATGTTCAATAACTTTATAAAAGAAGTTATAACTATATACACAGCTTGGAAAATACATATGTGCATGTTCTATGATAATGTTGCAAAAACAGCAGTGACTAATATTTAGTAATTCTGTGAATCCTAGTAAGTCCCTCAGTTGTTGGTTTTCTTTCCTTTTCTGCAAAATGCTCACCAAAAACATATGCACTAGCCATTTTCTAGATTTGTTGTAGCTTTGTGAAGTGGCAATGTTAAAACCTTTTAGTCCCAGTTAAGGCACAATTATTATTATACATCTGAAAATGCTATAGAAATATAATATTTTTTTCTGATAATTGTTATCAATGATAGATATTTCTGAATTATCAATTCATTATTTATTAATTCATATTTATTACTAATGACAAATAATAGTAATAATTAACAAGAACAATGTCTTATAATCTTATCAATGGCAAGGAAAATGTTCTATTCTGATGCACTTAGCAAGTATGTCAAATTCAAATTGCCTAGGAGGACTCAATAGAAACTTGCTGAATTTTGCTGATTCAATTATCAATCATTTAGGAAATTAGGGTATCACAATGGCTCACAGTATGACAATTGTATTCCTAACATAATGATTTGTTTATTTAACTGTTCACTTCTGAATTCAGCAGGGGCTGACAGCATATCACAGTAATGCTTTCTTAATCTCACAATAACAACAGCAACAACAAATTAAAATAATGATAAAAATGTGCCTGCATTTATTTCCTCTGCTGTCCACCAATTTTTTTTAACATTTTCCTATTTTTGAGTTATACTGAGACTCCATGATGAGGAGAGTTAAATAAGCAATCAATAGTAGGTTGTGGGTTGCATTGTTAGAATCAATGTTATTTCCTAATTTGCCATCACTGATTTATTCTAGGTCTGACATATCTAAGTTAAATATCAAATCTGTACTAATGTCCACAAAAGGGAAGGACAATTAAAGTCATCAGTTAGGCTCTTCTGTACAATTTGTCTATTTTTAGAATACATTTCTATTCATTTATTGGAATTCTTAAGCTTCTTTAAAAGCACCACCACTAAATGCTTTTGATAATCTTTGTATGAAATACAGGACTTTGAACTCGGATATAAATTTGAGATTGTAAACACATGGCAATCTCTGCTCAAATAATAATTTATGTGCATACTTTGTAAAGGATTTTGCTTGCAATAATCTTGTGAAACATATAGCAAAAGCAAAGAGATGAAGAGGACCTGAAAAATCATTGTAAGGAGAAGGCAACCATGATCAGAAAGAAGTGACTTATCTAATTTTACAAATCTAGCAGGTAACAAAGCTCAGATTTGAAGCAAAGTTCTCTGACTAATAAATCTTCTACTATGTTTTCTCTGCATTTTGTAAAGAAGGAAGCTGAATATTTCAGAAGTAATTCAAGATTAGGAATTTAGATATTTGGTAAATGATTCAGTGGACAGAGTGCTGGGTGTTAGGAAGATCATAGAGTTTCATAAACTTATTAACTGTGTGAACCTGGGAAAGTCACTTAACCTCTGTTTCCCTTAATTCACTGGAGAATCTCAGTATTATTGCCATGAAAACCTCACAGACAGTATTGTTGGCATGCTATGTACACAGGGTTATAAAGGATGACTGAATATCACCAATACATGCTTTGGTATTTCTAATAATTGATAAGATGACTAAACAAATCATTCAACCTGAAGCTCAATTTACTTAGGTTAAGAGATACTAAAATATATGATAATTATAAAGTGATCCCTTGAGGGCACTAAGCTAAATGACTTGCCTGATCATATAGCTATTATGTATGGGTAAGAGCTGGGATTGTGATATTGGCCTCCAAGTCTAGTTCTCCTTCTTGTATACCCAAAAGACTCCTCTGAACAAAGAGAAAATTAGCTTTGAGAAGCCCAAGTACAAGTAGAGGTGCAATTGGTACTGCTGGTCTTTTCCCCCACCCATTTTTCCCTAACTATTCCTCCTTGTCAGGGATATTAACTGGCAACTGGACCTTAGCCAAGCAACAGAAGTATACACATCAGATCTGTCTATGGATATAAATAACGACCTTCAGGGCCTTTGTTTTCTCTAAGGAGTGCAAAGAAGTGACATTAAAAGTGAATGATTTGAAACAACTGAAATTTAATTAAAAACAAAATTAAAAGTTGTTCCAAGCCTGATGCTCCAGCCAGCAAGACTCAGAGGAAATTAGTAAATGCTACTAATAGCTGGATCCAATTCACAGGCTTCTAAGAGGAGACAGTCATGGGGAAAGAAGATGCATAATCTCCCGATGAAACAATTAAAGATCAGTTCTGAGAAATAATGACAGTCGCTTCCCAAGGCAACAAAGAACATTATCTGTTTTCATGTTTTTCCTATTTGCTTTCTCCTCCCATTTCCATTATGGGAAAGTTTCCTGAAATTCCCTGAAAAATCTTTATAATAAAGGCAGCATAGTTTAGCAGTATTGACTCTGGAACCACAACAATCAGGGTTCAAATCCTAACTTTGATGCATCCTACCTGGGCATTTGTGTGATCCTGAGGGTAAGTCTCTTAATTTCTCAAAATTCTAGGTCACTTACTAAATCCGTAAGGTGCAGAGAAGGTGCCAATCTTTATAAGTAGGGGGAGTATATTCACCTGAAACTTCTCTATATTAAAACAGTCACAGGTTTTGGTTTATCATTATAATATAGGCATAAATGGTTACCAGATTCAGAATTAGCTTAATTTAGAGGCAGCATCCAAGTTGTGTAAATCGATGGAGTTTGGGAAGAGATCCTGGGTTGAAAATTTCTCCCAAGTTAGTCTCACATCATACTCTGTACCCTTACTTGAAATCCATCACAGGACCACAAAACCTTAGACCTGGAAGGGATCATAGAATTACAAGCAAGAACTTGGGTATCATCTAATTGATACTCTCATTTTAAAGATGAAGAAATTGAGACACAGAGAAGTAAATGACACAGCTAGGATTTGAACCTAGGTCATTCGATCACTATGGGACTTCCTAAATGTCCTAAGGATGTGTGTTTTATAAAGTTATTGATGTTTTTCTCCTTCCTTCTTTTCCTCTTTTTCCTCTCTCCTGTCTATATAATGCTTTATAAAGTACCATTGGTGCTTTGTGAACCTGGATTAAGAACCAAGTGCCTGTTAAGATACAAATTGCCATTCATCATTTAGTGTGAACCTTAATGGAGGTTGGCATACTCAGGTAGCTGATGGAGAGAAGGAAAAGAATATGATCACATTCAAAGTCCAGAGAGAGGAAGAGAAAGGAAGTGGTGCCAGTGAAGGAAATCATGAAGAAATAACTGAATGGCTAAGTAGATATTTGGTCAATTTGATAATTTTGTAGAGGGTTAAGCCAGATGATATATATCCTGTAGAGATGGCATAGACTGTGTCTTATTCATATCATATATTGATAATCAGAATTTTAGAACATAAAAGGCTAGACACCCTAGAATCATGGGGGTGGGAAAATCTTTAAAAATATAATAAATGAAATGCATAAAGTAAAATACCCCTGAGAACAGAGAATATTATAAGGAAATCTTGGAGACCATTGAGTTCAATCTTATCTGACAAAGAGAAAAAAATGAAATCCAGAAAAATGAGTAATTTGGCATTTGTCATCAATTACAGAAGGCACTGTCAAGACTAGAACCCATGTCTCTTAATTCCCAATTTATTTCTCTTTCCACTTCTACAACCCACCCCAAACTCCTCTACTTTTGTCACATCCTGCCTTCCTCCAAGGTTATAAAAGCTGGCATTTTTAATGGATACGATATTTCACACTAAGTCTTCAGAAGGCTGTTACTTTATGCCAAAGCTTTCCTTGCCTCTCTTCCTTCACTCTAGGTGCCTCTGCAGGCCAGCTTTAACTCTGCATTTTAAATGATGCCTTACAGGAAATGGCCACCCCATGAAGGCTTCAGGAAGCAGCATCTAACATGCTCAGGGGACATCACCTCTAAGGTGGCAGTGGGCTTTTCTTCCCCTCCCCACATCAACCCACTTTTATATATTGCTTCAAATAATACTTAAAAGACTTGAGTCTTTATAACTGAGCTGCATTCTGTGATTTGGTGAATTAATTCTGCACAGAGAGTGCAGTGACATCTCTTGCAAATAATTGCTATTCAGGAAGGCTTTCTAAGAGTCCTAAGGAGGTTTGTGCTGTAAAGAGTTTTGGGGTTTTTTCTTCGATCTTTTTCTTTCCCCGCCCTGACTCCCCTCTCTTTCTTTCTTACTTCTTCCTGGATCTCTGTTTCTATCTTTGTCTGTCTTTCTATCTTCCCTTTCCTTTCTTAAAAATTTGGGCTGGGAAGTATATCTCTTTTCCTTAGTTCTATGTAGATAGGTAGCTGAAGATGAAAATAATCACCCTCACAGGAAGGAGGCTTATACAGATCATTTCTTAAGGATGACAGGAATGGAAGCAAACCAGATTTAAGCAAAGAGTCCACTGGATCTAGGGAGGCCAACCCTCCAGGAATTAGGGAGAATGAGGCCATTTCTTGGCATAGCTGAAGGTGAAAATTTGCTGTTACCCTGCAGATCACAGATTGAACAGCTGTACAGACTTGGCTCTAATTGTTCTGAGGGGAGGCTGGGGAGAAGAGCCAAACACCGACTCAAACACATGCAGAGCAAGAAGTCAGGGTGATGAGCGGGTTTTAATTACCAGCCCTATCCCTGATCATCCTTGTTTGTTTTTATTCAGCCTCTTGTTCTTGTTTCTCATCTGGTCATTTATTAGAAGCCAAGTTTCCCAGTATTCCCTGAGATATTTCCTTTAGCATACCCAAGATAGGAAAATCTACAGAGAAGAGGAGAGATTATATCTCTTAACAAAGGAGACCCAGATTCTAAACTGGTCCCTTTTCATCAAGTTACTTGGGAGCATGAGGTAGGAATTTTTCCTACTAAGGACTACTTATCTGATATATAAAGAGGCTTAGCTTCACAGAGACAACATGAAGTTGGGGAACAGAGGGTTGGACTTGGGATCAGTAACATCTGAGTCTAAATCCTGCCTCTGCAAATCATTTAACCTAACTCAGTTTCCTCATCTGTAAAATTGTAGAAATGATTGCCATAGTACTGATTAGGGAGGTCAAAGGCTCAAATGAGAGAATAATTAAAAAATATTCTGCAAACAAAGCCCTGCGTAAATTTCAGTAATTTGTTACTGATTTTATTGCACAGAAAGGGGGCTTGAATTTATATAAAGTACAGAGCAATACATTTTATATCAGAAGAACTACATTCAAACCTAGGATATGTTCCTTATTACCTGTGGGAGGTCTATCCTTTGGTTTCATCTATAAAAATGAGGTTGGCTTCAACAGTTGAGTAATAAACATTTATTAATATGCCAGCACAATGCCAACCACTGGATATCTAAACTCTATGATCCTAAAATTAAACTGCATAATATACTTAATAGTTAGCATTTATAAAGCTTTAAGGTTTGCAAAATGCTTTTCATATGTTGACACTTTTTTCCTCCCAGAGCAAATATAAAAAGCTCTGTTTGGCATTCTAAGACTTTCATAACTTAACCCCTCCTATCTTTTCAGTATTCTTGCACCTTATCCCCAATGCATGCTGTTTGATCCAATGACACTGGCCTTTTAGCTGTTTCTTGACCAAGTCACTTAACTTTAGGCTCTGGTGGCAATTTCTTTGGTTGTCCCTCAAGGCTAGAATGTTCTTCCTCCTCTGTTCTAACTACTGATCTCTTTGGTTTCCTTTAAGTCCCAAATAAAATCTTGCCTCATATAGGAAGGTTTTCTCATTGTTGCTGTTCACATTTCAGTCATATTTGACATTTTATGAACCTATTTTGACTTTTCTTGGTAAAGATACTAGAAAGGTTTGCCATTTCCTTGTTCAGTTCATTTTACAGATGAGGAAACTGAGGCAAACAGGTTTAAGTGACATGCCCATAGCTAGTAAATTCCTGAAGCCATATTTGAACTCAGGTCTTCCTGACTCCAGGATTGGTCTTCTATACACTGTGCCATCTACTGGCTGATCCTGAGTTTTCTTCAACCCTGCTTAATTCTAGTACTTTCCTGTTTAATTTTCCTAATTATTCCATATATTGCTGGCTTTGTATTTATTTACACCTTGTTTATTTTATTAGACTGTGAGCTCCTTGAGGGTAAGAACTATCTTTTGACTCTTTTTTTTCCATCCCCAGCAGTGCCTGGCCTAAGTTGGTATTTAATAAATGGTAGGTGTCCACTTTACAATGAAGAAACTGAGGCAGAATTTAGGTAATTTTCCCAGGGTCATATAACTATTAAGTATTTGAAGCAAGATTTGAACCCAGTTTTCCTTTCTCCAAATATCACCAAATTTAGAGTGAGCAAAGGTTTGGCATGCGACATCAAGGGGTCTATAAAAGGCATAGGGGGAACTTAATTTTTCTCATAACTTCCTTACCTATTTTGCAATATTATTGTGATGTTTTGTTAGAAATCCTTTGAAAAATTATTTCTATAAGTACAAAAATGCGATAATTATGAAAATTATTGTTTTTAAATATGATAGACCAGGTTGAACAGTCCCTAACATGGTGGTGACCTGACCCATTCCTACTAAAATCTGGGTCTGAAGTTTAACTCATACCTATGTAACTCTATAATCTTGGGTAAAGTAACTTTTGCAATCTCAATTCATCTATAAAATGTAGAGGGTAGAGGACTAGATCATTTCTTAGGTTCCTTCCCAGTTCCAGGTCATATTATGCTTTTCCTCTGTTTTGTCTTATTTTTTTTTGGTGGGGGGAGAGTTAACTAACCTATTGGGGGAAAAATAAGCCCAATTCTTCTGTAATAGCAGCAAAGGGAGGAAAGAGCATACCTAACTCTGAATCATTCCACTTCCCTGAGGCCCCTCCCCGCCCCCTTGTCACATTCCCCTTTCTGTCCCTGAAAGTCAAGATGGCAGAAGCTCACAACAGCAGGATGGGATTATTAACAAGAGGAAATTTAGCTCTCCCACCCCTCACAGCCCTCCACCCCCAGTTCCTGGGAACATATTTCTGGACGCGATCTGCTATCAAAACAGAGAAATTAGTCTCCAATTTTGGACGTCAAACTCAGTTATCCCCTTTTGTTAAGGAGTGAAATTAGTAACAATTCATCCTGGGATGAAGCCAAGCCGGCATCTCAGCATAGAATGTCATTAAAAATTCCAACCCAACTGGATGTGGAGCTGGCCTTAAATGCTTGAGAATATTCGGCTGGCAGAGCATTTTTCTCTGCTCTTTTTAACCTGGGGATTGGTTGTTATTTAAGGAAGCAATGGCTTGAAGCAGTTTTCCTTCTGCAGGCTAGGGGGCCAGGAGCCCCTAATGAAAAGGTTTTCGGAAAACTGATACCACTTCAGTGATTTCTACCAGCCTTTGGCACCCACTCCTGGGTGTCATTGAACATGTTGCCCATTAAGTAAATTGGGGAGAAGAGGAGGGGAAAAAGTTTTCACAGTTTATAATTATATTTCTAGTTTCATTACTGATCTCATTTTAATTCCAACAGAAACCTTTCCTCTCCTCCCTACACTCTCACATGTGCATAGTCATTAAGTGTGGGTTGGAGTTCATCCTATTTTCCCTGATTTCAGCATATTAATCTGGTTTATTGGTATTTCATTGCCACCTCCCCTTGGGTGTTCTGGATCTCAGTTTAATTTATATTTTCCCCTCTTTCCAGCACTCTGGGACCAAAGTCGTTTCATTTTTCACATGGAAGCACTATGCTACATTCAGTAGTACTCTCTCATCTTTAGAGAAATATGTGAAGTGTGTGTGTGTGTGTGTGTGTGTGTGTGTGTGTGTGTGTGTGTCGTGGAGTAAAGAAACCAACAGCAAAATCAGGATTGCACAATGGCAATTTTCTGACTCTTATCACATATTGGGAAGCAAATAACATAGTCAACAGAGAGCCAGCTGTGGAGTCAGAAAAATATGGGTTCAAGTGTCCTATCAGAGCAAGACTATCTATCTGTGTGATGTTAATCAAATCCCTTAGCTTCTCAGTATTGCCATATAACCTCTAAGACTATAAGCTGAAGAATAGATATGGATCTAGGTCAAATGAGTTCCTTTATTCAGGAGTTCCTTACACAAACAAAAGAAAAAAAATACATCAAAGACAGATTATAGATCATGACATTTCAAATTAAAAATGGAGTTTGTAGATTAACGAGTTTAATCCTTTCATTTTAAAGATATAACTGATCCCCAGAGATCATAAAGGATATTCTTAAGATCACATAGATTTTAAGGAGTCAAGGTATGATTCAAATCCAGATCTTCTAAGTGAAAATCCAGAGTACTTTCTATAATACCATACTGTTTTCACTTGATGCATCTCTTTGGGATAATCAACAGTCTTTTCCGTTTATTTGTTCAATAAACAAATCTTTATAGTTCATCTAACAAACATTTATTGAGCCTGTGTTATTAACTTACTTTTGTGACCTTGGGCAAAGCAGAATGGTTTGAACAGCATTGCTGTTTCAATCTAGGCAATCCCTGAGGTACCTTTCAATTCTCTCTTTTTCCAGATATAAATTGGAAGAGTTGGACTAGATAGTTTCTAAGTTCTCTTCAAGTTTCAAGACTCTGCATTTTGTGCTCTAACATTATATATAGGAATTTGCAAATACAGGCAGGGGAATAAATTGAGGCTATGGCCTATTGTTACATAGCACAAGAACTTAGAATGTTTTGGGGTGTTTGTTTATGCTTTCTCTTTTTTTTTAACATTTTAAAATACATTCAAACTTTATTTTAAATATATAAAAACAGTCTTAGCTCAAGTTAAACTACAATAACATTGGACTGGGTGTGGTCCATGGACCATGGTTTACTTAACACTATTCTAAGTTATAAGTAAAATTCTTTCTTTCCTACAAATTTTATCATTCCAGTAGATTATAACCTCTTGGTTTTGCTTTTTGTTTTTAGTATTTTTTAGAGTTTTTCAAGGCAATGGGGTCAAGTGGCTTTCCCAAGGCCACACAGCTAGGTAATTATTAAGTGTCTGAGGCTAGATTTGAACTCAGGTACTCCTGACTCCAGGGCCAGTGCACTATCCACTATACCACCTAGCTGCCCCAGATTATAACCTCTTTAAGGACAGGACTAAATTCTTTGCATCTTTGCATTTGTAATACACAGCACAGGATCTTGCACTAGCTGTTTAATAAATGTTAGCTGTTTATCAGATTGAATCCTAATCCCCATCTATAAACTAGACCCTCTGCTCATAACTGGGGGGTACTCAAATAAGTATACAAATAAGACTGAGATATGTTCTTCACTCCAATGGAATCCAGTGATGAGGGATATGCAGAAGAAATCTGAAAAAATCATTGCTTTCAATAGTAAAAAAAAATTATGAACACAAAAATCAGGACTAAGAGTTATTGAAACCAGACTGGTATGTTGTGATCATGAAGCACTAATACTGAACTGAATACTAAGAATGTCAATGAGATGAGATTAGAGAAGGGTTAATTTTAGGTACAGTTAATAATGTGACTAGAGGTTCAGAGGAGGAGAGTCATGAGACTTGTTTCTAAAGATGGTACAGAGGTAACCATGTATCAACAAACATTTTCAGTAAAAATCACAGTGCTTTGCAACTTCCCATCATGGTAAGCTATGACCACTTCCTTTAAAAATAGGGGGAAAATTAACATTATAAAATTCTTAAAGCACCATAGATAAAATCCAAATTCCTTAGTCCTATGGTCAGGGACAAGTAGATGACAAAGAATCATAAAACCTTAATGCTGGAAGGATCTTTAGAAGTCATTGAATTCAACTTGCTCCTGGATAGGAATCTGACTACTTCAACAAACAGTAATCCAGTAGATATATGAAGACCTTCAGAGAAGAGGAAGCCATCACTTCTCAAGACAATTCATTTCATTACTTTGGCATCTCTATTTTTTGTTCATTTTTCTTTGTATCAAACCTCTTTGAAGCTTCTACACATCACCATGATTCCTGCCCTGTGGGATCAAGAAGACCAAGTCTATTGAATCCTTTTTTCCCATGACAGTTTTTTCCAAAGATTTGATAAGTATTGTTGCCCTAGCCTTCTTTTCTATATACTTAGCTCTTTTCAATTGCTCTTCCAATTCATCATCCTGGTCACCTCCTTTGTCCCCAAATCCCCCAACACACAAATCTTGCTAACAAATTAGTTAGATGCAACTTTTCAACATTCTTCTTAAAAAAAAAACTGGAAACATGATCTAGATATTGTCTTTCATGGCACCCAAACATAAATCCTACATCCTCACCAAACTGGAATTCTTTTGCTCTCACATTCTTTCATCCATTCAACATTAAACTCGGAGAGTCATAGTAAGGGAGCAGGGAGAGAGAGAGAGAGAGAGAGAGAGAGAGAGAGAGAGAGAGAGAGAGGAATTTGAATCAGAGCTACTAAATTATAAGTTTTAAAACAAGAAGGAACATAGAGATCATCTCATTTGACCATTTCATTTTATAGATGATCTTAGGATTTAAAACTTAAAGGAAATATCAAGTTCAACCTCTTTATTTTATAATGAAGAAATTGAGGCACAAAGATATTAAATGACTTGCCCCAGATGAAATGGAAAGTATCTACAGTTTAATCTAAAATCTGGTCTCCCTCATTCCAAATTTAGTGTACTTGCTGCTGACTGGTAAAACAGACTTGTAGAGAGAAGGTGATCTGCTCAACACTATATGACTATCAAGCAACAGAGAGTGGAGTTCTCTGACTCTATATTTCTGGTGCAGAATATGCTTCATTGAGTTCTTCATCTAAGTTGGAGAGGGGACCAAGTTTGAAGAGAAGAGATACTTAGCTCTAGAACTTGGGGCTTCTCTTTCTAGGTTAGTGTTTTTTTCCCTCAGCTATGAAGCAAGATCAATGAGATCCGGAACAGTTTCATTATTTGAATTTCTATAACCAATATCTAGCATAGTGCTTAGTAGGCACTAAATGCATGCTTATTAATCAACTGATTGATTGAATATCTGGACTCTTAATTAACTGAGAGTGTATAAGTGGGATGGGCAAATTCACCCAAGAACTGTGTACTCACAGAGTTAGGTGGCATGAAGTAACTGGCATTCCAATCAAGAGTAACAAGGTTGGTGGTGGTAGGGGAGGGCAGTAAGGAAAAGATGACCCAAAAGTTGGTTAGGGATTGCTGTCAGAATTTACTGTTATTGTCAGCTTGGCTCTAGAAGAGTGTTGTGTCTCACTGACCTTTTCTATGTTCTATACAGTAAGTATCAAGTACAACTTTTTACTAACATGAGGGCAAATCTCATTTTGTTCCTGCAGATGAGACCCATTATTCAGTCAGTTCCAATTCCTCAGCTCAGTGGCATTGGCCTTCCTGGCAGCTTGAAGACTGCCTAGGTGCATTCTCTCTTTATCAAAGCAGATTAAATCTAAGATTTTTTTTGAGGGGTGGGGTAGGGGAGTTTTGAGAATGCAGGGGAAGGGTAGAGTGAGAAGGATTCAGATGCCATGGCCACAAACCCAGGAGAACAGATAGAATTGGGAAAAGAAGGAAATATTTATTATACATGTTAACTGTGCTAAGCTCTTTATAAATATTATCTCATTTAATTCCCACAACAACCTTAAGAGGAAAATGCAGATGGAATTTCAGAGGCAGGTTAAATCACTTGCTAGTTAGTCACATAGCTGGTAGATATCAGTTAGGATTTGAACTCAAATCTTCCTGCGTTCAGGTCTAGCACTCCCTCTACTGGATCACCTACTTGCCTCTAGGGATCTAAATGACCAATGAGACCCCCTTTCTAACTTTGGAAAACTATAATTCTCTTAGCTGAATTAATAGTACTGTGCTTCCACTTTATAACCTAAACTTTCACAGTGTGCCCGACTCATATTTTTTCCTCTTTCTCAAATCCTGACCTGCCTTCTTAGTTTAAGACTCTCACTTGCCTTGACCTCCAGTGTCTTCATGAGCTGTAAATTAAATCTATACACTTGTTAACTACCACAACTTCTGCTCCTTTGTCACTTCTCAGACAACACAACAATCCCATAGCAGTGTAATCATTATTTATTTATATGAGCAAATATCTAATTGGATGCTTTGAAAGCAGCCAATGAGAGGACCATGCTTGATGCTCTCTAAACTACCTTCTCACTCTAAAACCTATGAGCCTATGATTTCAGAGAAGTCTGTATTAAAGCATATCCTTTCAATAATGCATTGGTACTAATGGGAGCAAAGCAGCTGATGGGAAGCATGAGGGGGTGGTATTTGGGATGCTACTTTAGAAAGAAACACATTTTTAAAAACATATACATTCTAAAGAAAATTCAATCCTATTCCTTTCAAGAACTTTCAAGAAATCCAAGCTAGATTAACAATTAGGTTGCCCAACACAAGTCTCCTGAGAATCTGCTTCATTGAGCACCAAAGCATGATTAATAAATAGAACTCCCTTTTGGGATTTACAAATAGAACCTTTATAATTGCTTTCTCACATTTATTCATATCACTTTTTATTCATTATTCACTAAATATTCACTTAATAATTAACCCTGTTATTTCATTTCTATTTTTTTGTTTCCGTATCAAACCCTTTCTTAATGGTAACAGAGAATGTAAAATCTAGGCCAATTTATCTGTTTCTTTATCCGTCTAAAGAGAGAGTTTAATCTTCAAGATCCCTCCCAACTCTTACGTTCCTAGGATCCTCAGATCATATAGATATATAGTTGGAAAGGTTATAAGAGATAAGGTCTCCTAGGAATTCTTTACCTTTTCTTGGCTCCTTTTGGCAATGTCATGGAACTTATGGACTCCTGAAATACCGTTCTTAAATTCTCAAAATAAAATTCATAGTTTTGCAAATGAAATCAATTACATTACAATACATTTGCCAAAATACAAAAATAAATTTAAAACTACTTCAGATTTATAGGCTTCAAGAACCATAGAATTATTCCTATTTCATTTAACAGATGCGGCCTCAAGAGATTAAGTGATAGTCAAGAATCTGTACCCAGACTCTTAAGATAATATGCCATAAGGGATATAAAATCAAACCAAATTACCACCACCACCACCACCACTCCAATGGGATGGAGTTAGAACTCAGCTGAAATCATCTTTCTCTGTGACACTTCAGATTATGTGACTATGGAAAGGTCTCTTTTGAACCTCAGTTTTCTCACTTGTATGCAATAGAGACTGCAAGCAAAATAAGCTTCACTATATTGTGAAGAAAGCACTTTTAAAAAAATCTTAAAACATTATAAAAAAAGAGCTAATGATATTCAAACTAAGGTGCCCTATAGCTCTGACATTCTTTTTTTCTTAAATTCTGAGCTCTAAGGTTACTTCTAATGCTGACATTCTATGTCCTATGGCCTAACATTCTATTTTTTCTAAAGTCATTTGCAGCTCTGATGTTCTATAATTCTAATCACACATTCGCAGTGAATGACATTGCATTAAGAAGGATTTGATGGTTCAGAATCAATTAAGGCAGTTACCTTTTTTTTTATTTGTTTGCTGACTTAGAATCTCAAGATTGGATCACATATGGAGAACTACTTTACTCTTAGCTGAAAGGTGTTTTGTGGGTCTTCAGGACACTGGGCTGCCTTAAGTACTTACTGCTTTTGACTCTTACCATCTGCGATGAAATGCTCTGGCACATGAAGCGTCACCTTCACAGTCAAGGGGCAGGAGAGTTGATTCCCACACACCATGGCCAGGACACAGGAGCTCACTGCAATCAATGTGAGGGCTGTCTTGTTCACAGGGCTTTTCAGCAGACCTGAAAATCACCAAATGATGATTCAATCATATGAAAGGACTTACTAAGGCAGGAATGATAGTGGGGATATATTGAGATTTTATTTATATTTTAAAATATATACAATGAATGTTTCACTAGCTAGTAAATCTTTCATACCATTAAAGACATGGACATGCTAGTATTCCTTGGATGTTTTTGGTTTTGTTGTTTGCCAACTAAGCTAAACTTACAAAATAACTTCATAAATTTGCTCTAGAAAGAAAAATATTTAATGAGGAATACCACAGCATTATAAAAGAGATTATAGTGGAATTCATAGTTAATTAATAAATATAATCTGTTATAAATTTAACCACCAAACACATGTTTCCTGGAGCATCAGTTATACTTTTAACTCAACAACATGTAGATATTTTGAGCTTTTTTTAAATTTTTTTTTTTTAGATTTTTCAAGGAAATGGGGTTAAGTGGCTTGCCCAAGGCCACACGGCTAGGTAATGTATTTTGAGCTCTTTAATAGTGAAGTTTGAAACTTAGAAAAAATAATGAACCTCTAGTTTAAACCAGAAAATTTGAGTTATACTGATCTCATTGATTTAGTCGGAAGGGATATAAAAACAGAAGCCTCCCATTTGCAAAGAAGGAAACCAAGACCCAAAGAATGATTTAATCAAGGTCAGAGAGAGTAAATAGAAGTTTGAGATTCAAACCCTGATCTTTTGACTCTAATTCAAGGGGTCTTTTGATTATAATAGCCAATTTCTCAAATATCCTGATGAAATGGGTTTTATTATGTCAATAGTCAAGTATTTAAAAGCTGCCTCCTGTGTATTAGAGCATGGAACAACAACATGAAGATGACTGCTGTGTTCCAAGGACTGGTACTTCCATCATTTCGTCTCATAAGCCTAGAGTTCCATCTGTTTCTGTGTAGGATGAGTTTCCCCACCCCCCCTCTTCTTTTTAGATAGGCTTTTATCAGGAGTAGAAAGAGATGTTCTGGGTGAATGGGATATTGAACTCCATTAGTGTCTGTGTCAGACACAAATGGATGTCATTCTGCAACATCATGAGATGCATTTGGCTCTGACTTACCTTCTTGAGGGCACTTTCTGCAATCCTGAAAAGCCTATCTAAAGTTTGAGGTTCTGTTTTTCTTTTTAATCTTTTTCTCTATGACATGACGGCTTTACCTAGTCATCTATCTTAGCTTCATGGAACAGAACAAATTCAATAGACATGTATTGAGTACCTACTATTTGGAAAACTATGTACTAAGTATACTGGGGAATTTAAATATGAATAGGACATAGTCCCTTTCTTCAAAGAGGTTAAAATTTTTATTGGGGCAGCAAAAACATACATACATAAATAATACTCTAATTAATTAATAATAATAGCTAATATTTATCACCTGCCATTTGCCAGACGTGCTAAGAACTTTATATTATCTTATTGAATCCTCATAACAATCTGATAAATGCTAATAATTAAATATTGTAAATTTATGAGAGAAGTACAAAGGACTGGGAGGTCTTTCCCCACTTCTAAAGGGGAAATAAAGCAAAACTTTTCAGAGAAAATGTATTTTGAATTGATTTTTGATGCATGCATAGAATTTTAACAGGTAGCTATGAGCACTGAAGGACTTTCCTGGTGTGCAGGATTGTTGACCTAAAGAGAAACAGGAAAGGTAAAGTAGTACTTGGAGAATGGGATTAACTCTATTTTGATTATTGAAAAGCAGACTTCTGGCATTAGGATGCAATAAAACTGACATTGGATCTGGAATGAGGAAACCTGGGTTCAAATTCTAACTTTGTCACTAACCGGTTGTATGACTTTTGGCAAAACAAATTTGCTCAATCTTGATGTCCATAGGTTTAAAATAAGAAGGTAGAGTGGGGTACACAAAATAGTCTCTTAGAATTATGAATCAGAACTTCTATTTGGGGGCAAAATTTAAGTTACAGATGAAAATATAAATTGAAGGGTAATTTTGAAGTACTATTGTTAGAATCATGCCATATTTTGAAATGGGAAAAAAATAGTCCCATGATAAATACTTTGTAATGAGAGATTCCTATCAGAAATGAAGAGGGAAAGGATTTGTGTGCATCCAACCTGATGACATCCATTTTCCAGAGTCCAGCATTGTAGGATCATAGAAGAGACTATAAGGGATCATCTATTCAACTTCCTCATTTTACAAATAAGAAAACAATCCCCAAAATGTGAGGTGAGTCCCCTTAACAGCCTCCCCCATTCCCAATTTTTCCAGCTTGTTAGGTACAATGTGAGGACAAAGGCCAAAGATCTAACAGTACCATCTTCTTCCACCAGTACACAAAGCTAAAGCAACAAGGGTTCTCATAAGGAGGTCTATCCCCTTGTACCCATTCTGAATCTAGTCAAACTACCATTTATTGACTAATACAGGCAAGCGCTAAGGACCAGAATATAAAAACCACCCATCATTCCTTGCATAGCTTTATGAGCTGCCTTCACTAAAAATGAAAAATCAGATGGAGAAAAGAGAGGGGATGCGTCAAAGGAAAGGGGATATTTTTTTTTTATCAGCAACTTATCTATCCCCTGCCTCAGGGAAATCCAATTTCCTGTTTTATCCCTAAAGAAAGGAAGCAGAAATACACAAAGAGGTCTAGTCTAGAACACACAGTAAACAGATGCCCAGGGAGCTGCTAATCGGTCCTGTAAAGTTACCAAGGCAACGGCACCTGGCTGTGACCTCACAGTGGGAACAGGAGTAGATGAGCACACGTCAGGCAAAACCAGTCCAACACAAGACTTCTTGCCTCAGGGAACAGGCCAGCATGTTCAATCCTCAGTGGGCACAATGCTGAGGCTTAGAAACAAATACTGCTGATGGTCTGTTTTCCAGGCTTAAGAAGAGGCCCCAGGATACTCTCAGCAGCAGCCAGTCAGATAGTAAATAAACATTTATGAAGCACCTACTATGTCTCAAGAATTGTGCTATGGACTGAGGATTCAAAGAAAAATAAAAGACATTCTCTTTTCAGGGAGCTCACTGTTTAATGGTGGGGGGAGACAACTTGCAAATAAGTGTGTACAAACAAGTTAGATAAAGGATAAATTGGAAGTCATCAATAGAGAAATGACACTAGAATTAAGGAGGATTAAGACTTTGGGATTTTAGCTGAGACTTGAAGCAAGCCAGGATGTAGAAATGAGAGAGGAGAATTCTAGGTCTGGATGATAGTGAAAACACCTGGAGTCATGAGATGGAGTGTCTTCTTCTAGGAATGACAAGGAGGCCAGTGTGAATTGGACCTCAGATTACATGTGGGTATGTAACGTGTATGGAAAGAAAGGAAGGGGAGGGCCCAGGTTAAGGACTCAGTGTCAACTAGGGGATTTTGTATTTGATTTAGAGGTGACAAGGGACCACTGGAGTTAATTGAATCAGGAAGATCATTTTGACAATGGAGGGGAGGGCAGACTGGAGTGGGCAGAGACTTGAGGCAGACAGATCCACTGCTTAGTAGGCTATTGCAATAGTCCAGGTGATGAGGGACTGCACCATGATAGCAGCAATTTCAGAGAAGGAAGCAAGGGTGATGTGAGACCTAGAAGCATATACTGCAGTTGTCATATGTTCCTGAGATTAAGAAAGGTCTACAGCAACCTACCAGCAGCAACTACGAAGAGGAAAGAATTCAGAGTCCTGTTAACAGGCATTCTCTGACAGAGGAAGGCAGAACTCGGTGTAAGCAAGAGGCAGAGGCCCCATGAAAAATACTAAAATGCAGGGGAAGCAGAAAGGCCTCCTAATCAAATTATACACTTGGAGATTTGGTATAAGAAAACCTAATCTTAGCTCAATTCCTTGATAACTGTGAAGACTCTGGCAAGTCACCTCCTCTTCTCCAAGGGACTGCATCTTTTATAAAATGAAGGGATTGGACTAGAGCATCACTAGGTTTATTTCGGCTCTAAATCAGCTATCAAATGATTCTAATTCCTCTGGCTGAAGAAAATGAATATTCAAGTCTCCTTTTTCTATTTTCTTCTCCCCAATTTCTCTCAAAACAGCAAAGGAAAAGACAGACCATAAACACATTGCTTTGGAAATTCAACTAGAAACATTTCTACTTTGTTGATACACACATTGCCTACAATTTCAGGTTTGATTGATTCTCCTTCTGGAAATGCCAAGTTGGAAGAACAAAATCAATCATATTTAAATTGAATTCAGAGCAGAATCAATCACATTTTACATTGAGAAGAATGAGACATCTTCACAATGGGTTCCATTCTCATGAGGCCCTTCTTAGTAGAAAATTCCCATGTGCTGAACCTATTGAATGGGTACAAGTAAATACACACACACACACACACACACACACACACACACACATACATGCATACATACACACAGCCATGGAATAGCATCCCTGGAAATAACAATATAGATCATCTATTACTATAAATAAAGTCCCGAGAAAGTGACTTGTCAAAGGTCACATAAAGCTCAGCAGACAGAATCAAAATTCAAACTTTGTCTAAATCCATTGCTTGTTCCACTATACTATGCTACATATTAAGTCTAGATCTGACACAGTAAGAGATAATTCTGGAAAATGACATTGTCTTCCTAAGTAGAGGTATGATAGTATTGAAGAAACCCTGGACAAAAAGTAGATTGATGCAATAAATTGCTTCAAGTACCCTTGAGAAAATTCAGATTAGAGGATTCTGGGTAGTATTGGGAAAAATATGTGCTATCAAATTTTCCCATCTGTTTCCTAATAAAAAAATAAATACAAAAATAAAACTATCTTTTAAACAACATATTCTTCTGGTGCTGTCATGTAAATCAAGGGAAGGAACACTACTATCCCCAAAAGGATCCTAATCTTGGTGATCCCTGACTTGCCTTGATCTCTAGTAGCTGCCTATAAATTTTGCCTCTGTGTTATCCCTCCCAGATTTATGATCCTGCTTCATCCCTGAAAATGTGATATCTGACTGTGAGTGATATTTGAATGGAACTTTAAAGATTTTAATAGTGAAAGGAGAAGAAAGAAACTTCAAGTGCAGACCAATGCCTCTAGTTTACAAGAAGTCTTCCCAATTCTCCCTGTTGATTACAAATTCTCCAACCTCTCTGAGAATTTCAGTTTTTATCTTTCCAATGAGCTTATACAATGACCCACACTTAGAGTTCTCTGAATTTGGCCTTTTGTCTCCTTAGACTGAAAATTACATAAGAGCAAGGGATATGCCTAGTCAGAACTTTACATATATCCCACAGCACCTAGTACAAGACTCTGTATAGTTAAGTATTCAAAAAATGTTTGTTGGATGGGAAAATAAAGAAACCAATATTGTCTTATGAAATTATTCTTTTTAACTTTACTGGGTGCCTCTGTGATCCAGACTGGTGGCAGTTTTTATATTTTCATTTTGTTGATAAGGAAATAACATCTTATGTATGAACTTTGCTCCTGTTAGGGGGCTTCTGGTGAAACTATTCAACTGGCTCCACAAGAGGGCCATTTTTGTATTCTTTCCTGGCATATTATGGAAAGCTGTCTAGATGTGCCAAAGCAAGCCTCAAAGGTGTCAAGGAGACTAAATACAACTGACTTAAAGGGTCAAAGAATTATAGCAAGTTTCTCTCTCAGGAAAGGCTATCTCATGGATCATATTCATTCTTTGTTTTTGCATGAATTTTTATTTATCATCCTCCAATTTCCACTTCATGTACATGATTTCTTCTGAGTACTTGGGGTTCTCATTTTCTCTCTGTCTTCTATAGACCTTTCATTGAGATACCCAAAGCAGGCAAAGGATTCTATATTTTCCCACATCTTTTCTGATCTTTATCCCATCCTAAGATCTTAAATATTACAAGTAGAAAGAGTATAGGAGATTATTTTATATTAACTTAATGTAAAAGAAGAAAATGAAACTCACAATGATTAAGTACCTTGCCAAAAGTAACATAGATTATGGATTTGAGTCTAGGTCTGTTATTTCAAATCAAGTGCTTTTTCCAGCAATTGTAACATCTCTGTCTCATGTCTCAACTCTTAGGAGAGCATTACTTTCAGCAAATTGTCAACCCCCATATTTGAAGGTATCCTCAAATTTCCCTAGTTCAAACCATTCCTAAATAAAATAATAGAACTATCTCTAATATCCCTAAAAGGCAATTACCTAGCTTTTACTTGAAAATTCCAAGTAAAAATTAATTTTCACAAAGTCTTCAAGCAGCCAAGTAGACAGTTCAAATGATTAGAAATTGTTATTTTTTATATTGAGCTAAAATCTGCCTTTGTGATTTGCTGTTTCTGCCAACAGGAGCAGAAAAGAAACATTCTAATCCATCATCTAAAGGACAGTTGTTCAAAAGTTTAAAGTTATTATTCTGTTTTCCAATTACTCATCTAAGATTTCTTCTCCATCATAAAGCAGTCAATGATTTATTTTCCCTATTTGGACATGAACAGTCTTCACTTCTCTCATCATCTTCATATTCCTTCTCCAGATATGCTTTCACTAGTCAATCCTTTCCAAAAATGTGGTGTCCATAAGGAAAGATACTACAGATGTCCACCAAAAGGCCTAGGTCTGCCTTGCCCTGGATTGTTATTTCATTGCATCCATATATATAACCTCATGAAAAAGGGTTCTCTTTCCACTGATACTGATCCTCACCATTCTATAGGCTCTCATTTTATATGGGATTCATGTCCACTAACTAGTGAGGGGTCATACATTAGAACTTTCAGGATTATGTAAGCAATGATGGAGTACATGTGCTCCCTCAGTCATTCCTTCCTCTCAATATTTTGAAGTGACCCTGTTACTCCCTTTGGCAGTTACATATTTTTTGATAATGTCTTTTATTTAACTTCTGGGCACATTACCTCTCAAAGATAGGTTTTCTCTTTTGGCTGCCACATAGACACTATTGCTATAATACCTGAGTTTTTATTTGAATAAACATATCTTTCTCTTTCTCTTAAAGTGGAAGAGTATTTTTCTTGTTTTCCAATGTATCACCTTCTCTTCAGATCATTAACAATTCCACATAAGCACTTTTACACTGTGTTTGAACATTCATCTGGAGATAAAAAGCTTTGCTGTTAGACCTCTCAAAAGGGAGGAATAGAAAAAAATAGAAGAAATTCCTTATGAAATATCCTTCACTGAAATCTCCAGTGATCTAAGTTTCTAAAGTTTATTGTTTAAAGATGTTCTTTTATATAATTCGTGGTTTTTTTAAAAAAATTCTACCAACCAATAAAATAACAATTGTAGGCCTAGGTAAAGAGATATAGAGCAAGCTAATGGAATTATGCTAATTATCACAGGTTGGGAGATGGTAAGACGTGATAGAAAACTCCAGGGAGCCCTAGGTTCAAGACTGCTCAGCCACTAATATTGGCAGCATGGCCTTGGGCAAATCATTTTAGTTCATATATAAGAACTGATTATCAGTATAATCAAGAGGATGTGGAGTGAGAGAACTGAAGTTGAATCTTGGCTCAAGTGAATGCTAGCTTTGTTAAGGCTGGCCATTTCTCATCTTTTGACCTTAGTTTTCTGACCTGTAAAAAGATTGTATTGGACTAGATATTTCTTATAAATCTTATTTTATCTTTGTAATTCTATTCATATGAGTTAGTCTCTTAGTGTAAGACACTAAACTGTTCTTTTCTCTTTCCTCCTGTCTTCCCCCCCCCATAGAAATACATGATAACAAAGAAAACCCTATGTTTCAAGTAGGTTTATCTATAAATTCTTAGCTTAATAAATGAATATCTAATGCCTTCAACCTAACCAGTCCTGGTTCTTGTTTCACATGGAAGACTCACAAATACAAATACTCTTAGCTATAATAGAAAAGGAGAGTAAAATGAATATATCTACAATGTTAGAATGGTATCTTAATCTAGAACAGTGGAAGGAGAGGAAAGAACATCTAATTCAACTTTCTTATTTGACAGACAAGGAAACTGAGACCCAGACTGGATTAAGTTATTGGTGTAAATTTTCACAGTGAATGGCAAAACTGGGATTCAAAGCCATATATTTTGGTCCTTTGGCTGTAACTCTAAGGTTCAAAGTATTGAAGTGATAGTAATTCAGGAAAATTCAGAATGACTAAAGGGATAGAAAAAAGGATTTGTGATGAATGTTATAGAAATCAATAGTATTTAGCCAAGAAAAGAAAAAGAGAAGGGATTTGATTAAGCTTTGAGTACATGGAGGAGATCCATGGTAAAATTCCAATGAGTAGTTATAGTAAACAAGAGGCTATTGACTTAGATTAAGACAAGAGAAGTCCAGGCAAAGCATAGGAAAAACATAACAAAAATTACAGCACATTGCTTATTAGGGTAGTGGGGATGGGGACTGTATTGTATAAAGAGTTCTTGAATGGGGAAATTGCTCTATGAATGCAAGTATGTGAAATTATTGGTAGTTGCAATATATGTCAGAGGTGAGACTTGAACCCAAGTCTCCCTGGCTTTCATACCAAAGAACCTTTTTAAAGCATTAATACTAAAATTTGTAACGTTGGGAAGTTATAGATTCCCTAAGGAGTTATGTTCCAAAGGAAAAGAGATAATCATATGTCCTGATTGTTTAAGACATTCACCTGCCAGGAGAAGGCTAGAGCCCAGTTTGGATGTCTTTTGGACAACAAAGTTTAAGCATGGCAAGCTCCAATCCATGGTCCAGGTCACAGGTCAGGGGACATCTAGAAAATATTGCTTTCAGTTCTGAGTAACACAGCATAGAAAGGCCATAAGCTGAATTGTCCAGAGAAAGGCAACAAGCTAATCTATTCATCAGATATACATTTGGAAAGGAAGTGTGGTTGACTCATATCGACAACTTCATACTTACTTGGTTCATGTTTTGTATTTACATATATGTCTATATATTGTTTCTATCAATTGAATGTAGTTTCTTTAAGGGAAGACCTTGGTTTTTTTTTTTTTTGTCTTTGTTATCTCCAGTTCCAAGCCTATGACTCAGCACAGGCTACAGGTATGTCATTAAATCATGTTGAATTGAATTGAATTGAATCATGGGGATTATTCAGCCACATGAAGATTAGGTTTAAGGAACTAGAGATGTTTTCACTGGTCTCAGAGAGGATTAAATAGGACATGATAAAAGACTTCAAATATCAAAACTATCATGTGGAAGCTGAACTAGATTTGCTTTGTTCTGCCCCAGTAAATGGAAATTAAAAAAAAGAAAAAAAAATTGATTCTTGATATAAAGAAAAAAACTTAACAATCAGAAATATCCAAATTGAAATGAACTGCCCCTAGAGGCTGTGGGTTTCCCCCTTTCTGGAGATCTTTAAGAAAGGTCTGGATGACAATTTGCTAGGTGTGTTACAATTTATTTTTCTGATATGGTTTGAAGGAGATGGGCACTGAAGTCTCTTTCAAATATAAAATCTTATATTTTGGTGACCTTTGGTGCCCCCTGAGTCTATACCACAACAAAAGTTTATACAAGGGGATGGGGGACCTTCCCAGGAGGGGTAGGAGCTGGGACCTTAGAAGAATGTCACATAAGAAAACAGGATTAAGCATCATTACAGCTGAGATGCTGGGGAAATTTCAGCAGCAGTTCCCTAAGCAACTATAACTCAGTCATCAGGTACACTCGGTCTATTTAATGTCTCTGTCTATGTTGTTAAATTTATGGAATAGCAATAATAGTAACGACATTAGTGCATGTTTATTTATAAAATGCTAACATCTGAAGAACTTTGAGTGAGCAGAACCACTACTAAATTTTACAAGTATGTGTTGTGTGTTTATATGTAGATAGAGGTATTGATATGTACAGAGTACTCAGTAACAGTAGCAGTGGGAACCATAACTAAGAATGCTTTCTTGCAGTTCGATCCTCAAGCAGAATCCTGTATTAGCAGTCTTGTTTGGGCTCTGGTTTATGAGCAGTAAGCAATAGAGGGAATGAATGCCAATTGGGAAAATACTACTCTGAAAGTTAGCTTTTCCCTAAAGAATGCCCACCCCACTCCAGACCACAGTGCCTTACAAATTTCCCAAAGATTTTCATTAGTAGGACTTATATTGGTTTCTCTTTGCTTCCCCTTTGAAAACACAAGGTTGACAGTATTTATTTCATTGCCCAGAGAATGTAAATACGCCAGTGAGTGCCAAGGTTTTGAATAGTGTTAATAATTTATTCAACAAATCACATAATGTGCATTTGTGATACAAGATTTATAACCTCCCACTAACTTCTGTATTTACCCACCTGACTTCCTCAGACATGTCAAGGGCTAATGTTTAGGTTTGGAGACTAAAGTTATTTCTGAATGACACAAGTGCAAAAAGAGTCCTAGAAAATCTCAAAAATAGAAACAAGGTCTGTCTTTCCCAGATGAGATCAAAGTGTACTTTTTGTCCCCCTTAAGAGCAAAAAAAGGTAGACTTTGCAACAAACAGGTCTGGGTCAAAAGTGAGCAGGAAATAATGTTAACATTTTTGATGGAGTAAGTGATGCTGTGAGGAAACAGTGAGAAAGATCTATGCATAGGGATGGTTTTACATAGTTTGGAGGGAAGGGTTACTATGAATTATGTTTTCTTTTATTAATTTTTATTGAAGATATTATTTGAGTTTTACAATTTTCCCCCCAATCTTACTTCCCTCCCCCCACCCCCCACAGAAAGCAATCTGTCACTCTTTACTTTGTTTCCATGTTGTACCTTGATCCAAATTGGGTGTGATGAGAGAGAAATCATATCCTCACAGAAGAGACAAGAATTCTAAGAGGTAACAAGATCAGACAATAAGATGTCTGTTTTTTTCCTAAATTAAAGGGAATAGTACTTGAATTTTGTTCAAACTCCACAGCTCCTTAACTGGATACAGATGGCACTCTCCTTTGCAGACAGCCCAAAATTGTTCCCAATTGTTGCACTGATAGAATGAGCCAGTCCTTCAAGGTTGATCATCACTCCCATGTTGCTGTTAGGGTATACAGTGTTTTTCTGGTTCTGCTCATCTCACTCAGCATCAGTTCATGAAAATCCCTCCAGGCTTCCCTGAAATCCTGACCCTCCTGGTTTCTAATAGAATAGTATTCCTTGACATACATATACCACAGTTTGCTAAGCCATTCCCCAATTGAAGGACATTTACTTGATTTCCTGAATTATGTTTTGATTTCCTTTTTGCATATCCTGTCTGATATCACTTGTGGGTGTAGAAGCTCTTAGTAAGCAAAGAAGTGGAAATGAAACCTTCGTGTACAGGGTAAATATTACAGTAAACTCACATCCATCTAATTTTGATACTTAAATGTCTCCTCATAATAAAGGAGGCTCAAAGTTAAGTGACATGTCCTAAGTGGATGTAACAGTTATGTGGTAGATTCAAAATTTGAACCCAGGTCCTTTGAAAAAAAATCTAGTGATTTTATGTCTTGTTGCACTATGAAAGCATGAAATTGATTTTCTGGTATGAAAATCAGATTCATATTATATGATTTGAAAAGAAATCCTCCAGACTATAGGTACAGTCTACCCTGGGCAGAGGGGCAACCTTGGATAGACTGCTAAGCCTGGAAGCAGGAAGACCTGAGTTCAAAATCTGACTTCAGTTACTTACTAGTTGAGTGATCTTGGACAAGTCAAATAAGCCTGGTTTGTCTCAGTTTCTGAAATTTTACCAAATTTTTATTGAAATAACCACAAGCACAAACAATAGTCTACTTTTGTTAGCTGATAGATTCAGAAATTGATTGTTAACTTTGGTCATTTTTTAAATATTATACTTCCTTGTTTTGAGATTTTGCTCTCCTTCCCACTGTGCTGCATTGTTATTTATCCCAATGTCATAGTAAAGGTCTTTTGGGTTCAATTACAGATTTGTAGTCTCAAAACTGGAAAAGATGGCAGAGGGCAATTAGTTCTTCCTACAGCCAAATAGGAATCTCCTCCATGAATACTCAACAAGAAGATGATCAATCTTTACTTGAAGATCATCAATAAGGGAAATTCAACATCTCCCAAGGCACTGTGCCCTTCTTGAAAACAACCTCAGTCATTAGGAAGCTTTTTCTTCTTTTCTTTTCTGAAAGCTGCCATTCTATTAAGTGTCACTGTTCTTGGCTCTACCCTTTGGGGTCATGTGGAACAAATTTGAGTTCTCAACATAAGAATTCTTCAAATACTTCATGGTGCTGATCTCTACACCTACCTTCAAATCATCCATTGTCAGCAATTCCTTTAAATAATCATCATAAATTATTGCTTTCAGTTAATATTCATCCTAGCTACCCTTCTCTGAACTTGCTTATTTTTCCTAAAATGGGGTTCCCAGAGTTAATAATGGTACCCCAGAGATAGTACAACCAGCATAGGGTAAGTAGTAGTTCATACTCCTTCAGGACTCTATACTTCTCAAAATTGGGTTTAAGATTCAAAATTTCCGAGGTCTCAACTCCCTAAGATGTCAACTCAACATCACAATTGAGGTATTTAATGAATTGAGTATTGACATCTATTTAAATTGGATTAACTGAAATGTATATTTCTTCCCTCATTTCTCCTTCTACAGGAAAGGGAGACTTTAGGTGTAGAATATTGCATATACTCTTGGCTTGCTATTCATTTTTTCCAATCTTATCCAACTCTTTGTGATCTCATTAAGTCTTTCCTTGGCAAAGATACTGAAATGACTTGTCATTCCCTTCTCCAGTTCATTTATACAGATGAGGAAACTAAGGCAAAAAGATTTAAATGGTATGTCTAGGGTCACACAATGAGTTAGTGGCTGAGGCTGGATTTGAACTTAGGGAGATGAGTCTTTTTGATTCCACATTCATCATATTATTCACTGAACTACCCAGTTGTCCTTATTGAAGATTAGTTTTGCTGAATTGCTTTCTTCCTTTAAAAAAATTCTTTCCCATAGGAGATAGCTCCCTGGTTAATAGAGTGGGTAAAGATACATTTTGAAATCAAAGTGCCATAAAAACAAAAATGGAAATTCTTTTAGGGGGAAGAATGAAGGATTTGAAACCAGAATACTTGTTTTCAAATCCTATCTCTGTCACTTTGTGGTTTTGGGCAAGTCTGTTAACTTTTACAGGCCATAGTAGAATGAGAAGATTGTACTATATGAGTTCCAATATTACTTTCTATTCTAAATTTATAATCCAATAAAAAATAAATTATATTGATTGCTTGAACATAATTATAACTTGGGTACCATCATGGTGTAGTCAAAGAACATTGGACTATGAGCTTGCAAACCTAGATTCTAGTCTTAGTTTACAACCAACTGCTGAGTGATCTTGAACAAAACACTTGACCTCTTATGACCTCAGTTCCTTCATCTACAAAATGGGAATAACTGCTCATATTATCACTTACCCTTTCTAATGCTCACATGAGGTAGCATGTGTGAAAGCATTTTGTAACTGTGAAGAACTCCATAAATGACCTACTCAAAATTGCCAGCCCCTTCCATCATATTTTGTTTAGCATCTCAGCAAAGTCTTTCACATTACAAACCAATTCTAAACTCAGAGAGGGGAATAGAATAGGTAGCCCTTTGCTTGGACATTATAACAGCCTAAAAGGTCATGGAGCCAGATTTCCACACCCAGCACTCCTCATGGATGCCAATTAGCTGCCTCTCTGAATGGATTCTATCTCTGTGCAGAGTTTGGGAACAGCTGGCAAAATATCTTTTTCCTCTCTGAAGAATTAACATCTGCCGAAAAAGGAGGAGACATTTAAGGTGACTGCTATGAGTAGTTGGTACTGTCAGTATACAAGTCTATTGGCAATGGTACTCTTATCTAAAAGACCCTTCCTCCTCCATGGACTGATAATGACTTGTTTACCTATTCCAGTCAGCATGTCCCTTCCTTCTTCACTAATCCTCTCTTTAAAAGAACAGTGATGGGGGAGGATGAATGGGGAGGTGGGGATAGAGGTGGGATACTGTAGTCTTGGCCTTTTGGTTATAGGACATTTCAAAATCAACCTGACAAAAACAGAATCTGGAGATGAGTCTGTAAAATAATACACCTTAATTACACCATCTTTATCAGCTTGAAGCATGGACTCTGAAGAAAACAATTGCTTTGTAAGCCTCCTCCCCTCCCAGGTGATAACAGCTGAATTCATTATGTTCATTTCATGCTGATATTATAGGTCAGAGGGTGGGCAGCCTCTATTTGCTGGGAGTTCCACAGCTTTTCTCCTCTTCATCTTTCTGTCATCCTTCTCCATTTACTCACTTTCCTTTCTTTTCACCTACCTACAAATTCCTTAGTCAGTATTTAGACAATAAACTGGGCTTAAAATGTGCCAGGCAATGTGGTAAGTGCTGGAGACCCAAAGAAAGACAAACATCTCTCAGGAATGCTGAAAATGACTAATCTGTTTATCAAAAATATGTATGTACAATGTTAAAGTGACTGTTTGCCACTGAGGGGAGGGAGGGGTAGTGGAAAGGGAGGTGGAAGGAAATTTTGTAACTTAGAAAATATATATGCATATGGATGAGTTAAAAAAATAAAATAGATGAACGTTTTGGGGAAAAGAGAAAGATAATAAATGATGGAGGTAATGGAGGGGGAAAAAAACCACTTAGGAAGCTCAAATCCTCCACTGGAGGCCCTTACAAATAAAGTACTAACAGGGATCTTTGTACATCCCCAAGAAAATGAAAGACAAGAGAGCAGGCCTGGGTAAAAAGAGCAGCCTTGGCCCTTTAATGGATTGACTTTCTATTAAGAATAGATCTTCTCCTTTATAGCTTAACTCTACCCTGGCTCAGTCCCAGAGACAATTCTAGATCTGAAATGAGCAAGTATCTTTTTAAACAATGTGATAAAGACAGTTCCACTTGCTAGTACCCCATATTACTTCCCATTCAGTCATATGGAACAAAACTCTGCTGCTACTTAAAATTCCTACCATTATACTAGGGTATTTAACTGCCTATCCATTTCTCTCTGTCTCCCTGTTTTTCTCTCAGTGTCTCTATTTCTCTCTCATCTGTCTCTCTGTCTTATCTATCTCTGTCTCTGACTTTCTGCATCTCTTTCAATTTCTGTCTTTCTCTGTCTCTCTGTCACCATTACTCTGAATCTCTATGTCTATATTTCTGTCTCTCTGTCTCTGTCTCTGTCTCTGTCTCTGTCTCTGTCTCTCTCTCTCTCTCTCTCTCTATATATATATATATATATATATATATATATATATATATATATATTGAATTATGCAACATAGTGGGAATTGTTCACCCTAGAGGCCCCAATTAAAATACAAATGCATATCTGAGAAGGGGGAGGTGGACAAGCATAGAAAGAGGTTTCTTTCACTAAAACAGCGACACTGGTCAGTCTGTGAAAGCATAGTCATAAATATTAGTTCCGGAAGGGATTAACACATCTAATCTA
Organism: Macrotis lagotis; assembly: GCF_037893015.1. NCBI lineage: Eukaryota > Metazoa > Chordata > Mammalia > Peramelemorphia > Peramelidae > Macrotis > Macrotis lagotis. Next base: position 338,147,826 of record NC_133658.1, on the reverse strand, counting down.
AATTCTTATTGTGTACAGAGAGAAACTAAGACCCCAGGAGATGTAGTGAACTTGTATTTAGCATTCTACTTATGAGTTTGGAAAGTAGAGCACAGGGTTCTGAGAGTCATCTAGATGGGTACAGTAGATAGATATTGGATCTGGAGTCAGGAAGACCTGAGTTAAAATTCTACCTTTGCCTGAATGATAAAATTAATTGGCCTTTGCTTTAGTTTCCTTAACTATTTTTGTTTTGTTTTGCTTTTTGTTTTTTAGGTTTTTGCAAGGCAAACGGGGTTAAGTGGCTTTGCCCAAGGCTGCACAGCTAGGTAATTATTAAGTGTCTGAGACTGGATTTGAACCCAGGTACTCCTGACTCCAAGGCTGGTGTTTTAATCCACTACGCCACCTAGCCGCCCATGTTTCCTTAACTATTGAATGGAGGTAATAATAGCACCGCACTTTCAAGGCCAGTGTGAGTATCAAATGAAAGACTATAAGTAATGTTCCTAACACAGTATCTGGTGCACAGTTGACTCTTAATAAAGGCTTCTTTACTTTCTTCCTTGAAATATTATTCCTTCCTTTCTTGAAATATTACTAAATTTTGAAAGTAAAGAGTCATGAGATCACAGATGCTAACCTGGACAGAGGACAACTAGTCTAGCTCCTATAATGAGAACTAGAGATGTTGGATGATTTGCTTAGGATCAAACAGATATATAATCATTCAGAAAATATTCATTAAATGATTACTCTTTGTCAGGCACTAGGCTAGGTTCTTGAAGAGAGAGATTCTAGGAGGAGTGAATACATCTAAGCCTTCCAAAAAGCACAGAAGGAGATTGAATGTTGCATTTGAGGAACAGAGAAAAGACCAGTTTGGTTTAATGACAGAGTCAGGGAGGAATCAACTGATACTAGCATTATTGATTGGGACAAGTTTATGAAGGGTTTTAAAAGATGAACAGAAGAATTTATATTGCATTCTATAGATGCTAAGCATCCACTGGACTTTATTGAGCAGGAGAGTGGCACAGACAGAATCTGAGCATACGGAAAATCATTTTGTTAGCAATATAAAGGATAGACTGGAACAGGCAAAGGCGAGTCAAGTAGATCCAACAGGTCACTAGAATAACCTAGGAGAGTAATGAAGGAATGGATGAAAGCTAGTAGTTGTATTAACAGAAAAAATGCAAGAAACAAACAAGGAATATTGTGGGAGTAGAAATGATAAAATTTTATTAACTTATTGGATATTTGGAGTGGAGTAAAAAATGACAATGACTACGTTATGAGATTGGCATATTGGATTAACTATGATACCTTCAACAGAATAAAAGAAATTTTGAAGAGAGGTAGGTTTGGAAAAAAATCATAAAGAGTTGCTTTGAACTTGTTAAGTTTGAGATTTCTCCCATGGAGTTGGAATTGCAAGGTAGGCAATTGCATAAAAACTCAGGAGAGGAAAGCTGGGGTCAATTTTATAGATCAGAGATCCAGTTGCATAAAAATAAGAATTAAATCCATGGGAGCTAATGAACTAGACATGTTTATAGTGAGAAGAGTAGGGGGTCTAGGACAATGGCTTAGGTAGCACCCACAGATAGGTAATTTGATATGGATAATGAGCCAGAAAAAGAAACTGGTAAGGAGTGGGCTGAAAGATATGAGGAAAACCAGGAAAGAATAGTAATATGAAAGTGCAGAGGGGAAAGTATTTCTAGGAGGAAAGGTTAGTCAAAAGTATCAAATGCAGTAGACAGGTCAAGAAGGGTGAAGACTGACAAAAGGCCAACAGGCTTGGCAAGTAAGCAATCATGAGTAACTTTAAGGTAAAATAAATCTTTATCAGGATATTGATATCAGGATATTGCTCAGTATTGAAGTTCAACAGATCATTTCTATGAGGAAATGTGTTACAAGTTTAAAACTTGTTCAGAAACTTTCAGAGTACAACTTGTCCTTAGACTAGAAAGTGAAGGCAGTAATAAAAGGAGGCAATATGGAGCCTGAGAGCACTCTCACAGGAGCATAAGTGCTAGGTAAAAGCTCTTGGAAAGCTATAAATAGCCAGAGGAGTGACCCTCCTAGCCTTCCCTCCCCATGGGGTGGCTATGCCAGGTTTAACTTTCCTGGTACATAAAAAGCTTCTGAAAGAATTGTTTTCCCGGGAGCTTTTGGCTGCCTTTTGCATGTCAGGGGACATTGCAGTTTCTAATTATCTCCCTTTATGTTCAGGCTGAGACTTGTTAATACAATAAACCAGCATTTCCGGGACACACACTCACACACAGAAACATCTCAAGGTGTTTTACAAGCAGAAGATCATGTTAAATCAAATCAAATACCAATTAAAGATTAGTAGCAAGGCTAGGAAGCTGTTATCTGCCATCCAGTAGTAACCTCTGGGGCAGCTATGAGTTTCCACTAAGTAAGAGATATTCTCATTCCAGCCCAATTTGTTCTTTCAGGATCTGTTGACTCTACAGTCTTCACCTAAACAAATCAATGCTTCGATCTCCTTAGAAGTGCTCCCAACTTCCCCAATATTTGGTCCTCTCAGAATGCTTCTCCCACTACTGGGTCCTAGTCTCCATTCCAAAATTCATTTGCCAAAACTATGTTAGAGTTAATTTCCATCTACAAACCATTCAATAAATTTCATAAAAGTCATAAAACTGATATTTATATAATGTCTTTAGGTTGGTAAAGCATTTTACAAACATTATCTCATTTCTTCCTCAGGTTGTTACTACTACTACTCATGTTTTTCCTAGAAAGAATTGCAAGTAAATGACTAGTCACAGCAATCTATTTGAGTTAAATGGTGAAAGGGAATAAAAAGAAATAAAAAGGGAATAAAAGAAAGTCCAAAAGAAAGTTTCAAGTCTTTAGGAGGTGGGGAAGGAAAAGCAATAAAAAGAAAATATTTAATATTTAAACTATGAATTTTACAGCCAATGTATATAAAAAGACTCAAGATAGAATAATTTTGCTTTCATTCTCACTCATGTTTTCTATGTTTTAGTTTCCTTAGAAGTAAAATGGAGCTAATAATATTTGCTCTGTCACTTCATAGTGTGATCAAAAGAGCTCTAGAATTGGAATGAGAGAGAATATCAAAGAATATCAAAGTAGAAAGGAACTTTAAGCACCATCTAGTTTAGAACTTTTCCTGAGTGTTCCACTTTATACATCTCCAAAAAATGATCATGTCATCTTCCTTTAAAGGTTACTGCTAAGTAGGCAGCTAGGTGGCTCAGTGGATAGAGCTCCAGTCCTGGAGTCAGGAAGACTGAGTTCAAATCCAGCCTCAGGCGCTTTACAGTTACCTAGCTGTGTAGCCTTGAGCAAGCCACTTAACCACATCTTGAAAAAAAGATTACTGCTAAGGACCCAGTCTCTATTGTCAAAGGAATTCTTTGGATAATACTAATTCTTTTTTCTTTGTATAGAGTTACTTTTATTCATTGTTTATGGGACCAACCTGACTATGCCACATCACGCTCCCAGGTTCCATTTCATCTCTACTATGTATTACCTGTGTGACCCTGAAAAAATCACTTAACATTTCTGCCTTCAAATTTCCTTATTCAAAATGAAGAATACTAGAGTAGCTATCCTATTGCTCTGAATCCTTTTTTCTTCATAGATCTGAATATTCTCCCTCCTCATTTTAGCTTCCCTGTCTTCCTTCTACTAGATTAAACCTCAAATTCCCAATTTTTCATAATTCTAATATCTTCCTTCTGTTGACTATTTGTAATATATACATACATACATACATATATATGTATGTATGTATAAAATGGGGCAGCTAAGAGGCACTGTGGATAGAGCACTGGCCTTGGAGTCAGGAGCACAGGAGTTCAAATGTGACCTCAGACACTTGAAAGTGTGACCTTGAACGAGTCACTTAAGCCTGATTGCCTCCCATTCAGGGCCATCTTCAATCATCCTGATCCATGTCTGGCCACTGTATCCAGACAAGTCTGAAGGAGAAAGTGAGGCTGGTGACTTAGTACAGCTCCCCTTCACTCAAATTCAATTCATGTGCTTATCATGATATTACCTCCCTGATATTCATGATCTTCTTCAGAAATGAAGGACAAACATTTTCAATCTATCTATATCTATATGTATATCTATATCCATATCTATATCATCTATACCTATCTCTATCTCTATCTCTATCTCTATCTCTATCTCTATCTTTCCTGTGTACATTGTGTAATTATTTGTATATTAGCTTCCTTACTAGATCATGAATTCCTTGAGAGTGATAATCTTTTACTTTCTTTGTATTCTCAGTACAGATCCTGGTGCATAGCAGATGTTTGATAAATGGTGACTGACTAGCTTTGAAAAGTTACAACTTCATACAAATTTTATTTTTGCTATTTTTCTAGAACAGTGTTTCTTAATCTAGAACTCATGGATTATAAATACACATATTGTAACTTTTTAATTCAATAATTTCCTTGATAATCTTATATATTTATTTTAAGCATTTAAAATATTCTGAAAAGAGGTCCACAAGACCTTCAGAGTTGCTACTGGCACACTAAAATAATTTTTAAAAACCTTGCTTTAGAAGATAGTATATTTTTCAAATAAAGTATTATTCATTATAGTGTAGAGGTGACCCTGGGCTTCCAAAGCCTACACAATCTCTGAAAAGCTCTATCAAGATAAAAAAGGCCTGAAGGGTGTGTCCAGGTGCCAGGCATAAGCCTCAATTTTGATGTTCAGTGTAGTTAAGTAATGAGAGGATCACCAGTAGATTTATTACATAGGGATTATAAAGTTTTCTCACTTTCCACAATTTTGGAAGGAAGGTGTCTAACATTCAGAAGCATCCTTTGGGGGAGTGACCAAAGTGATTAAATAATATTATACCATATGAAATATAAAATAAAGTTGGTTTCATAGGCCTTATTTATTTTAACTCTTCACTGATAACTGATTCCACAGAATTCATTTTCTGGGTGACAAAAATTAGAATGCTGATATTCTCAACAACCATATCAACAAAGAGACCACGAAAGAATAAAAGATTTAACATCTATAAATTCTGCATTCTGCTTGGTCCTGGTGCTTCATGGGAGGCTTTGTATATCTATTTCTATGTATCCTTCCCAAATCTGAGTTTTCTTAAGATATTGTGAATTATAATGCTAGGTGCATTAAAACAAATGTCTTCTTCTAGAGTACTGTCTTTCAAATACAGATCCCTTTTTTTGACTTGCATTTAGACAGAGACACCTTGCAGCCTTGTTTAATTGAAGGTGAGAAGGCATAAAATAGTATAAAATAGGAGAGAAATAGAAAGGGACAGAGAAAATGAGGAACAAAGTGAGAGGAAAATTATAGAGGGAACTAGAGGTAGAAAAGGATAAGGAAAACAGGATGGTAAAAGAAGGAAAAAATACATTTTTTGTGGCTTTGGGGAAATGGGTTGGATTCTAGCAGAAGACTATAAGTAAATTATTTTCTCTCTTACTGTTTTTTCCCTGTCTCCATCTTTGAAATTAAGAGTTTAGATTAGTTCAGGTATTCTTTTTTTTTAAAAAATTACTTGATTTTTATTTTATGAACTTAAAACAAGCATTTCTATAGCACAGTACAATAAAAATATAATTGCACTTAACTTCAAATCTATTATGTATAACTTGCTATTCCTTTCAAATATACAACAAAATTATAATTTTTTTCAATAAGCATCAAAATTTCTGTGCCTTAGGCTTTTATAGAGCTACCTAGGACACTAAGATCATCACAAAGGCAGAAGATGTCTTTGAGATGAAAATTCAACCCAGGTGTTTCTGTCTTTAAAGACAATTCTTTTTCCATTATGCCACACCATTTTTTTATATGTGTGAAAATGATCCTGTATTATTGAGTTTAGGAGGCCTGTATGTAACAGAAATTTATGCAAAGTAGATCAGATATTCTTAACTAAAAGTTCATGGACTCAAACAAATTGACCTCTGTATTTCATTATGATTTGTTTCCTTCTGATTCTATGTATTTAATTTTATAAATTGAAAAAATTTAATCTGAGAAAAGGTTCATAGGATTTATCTGATTGACAAAGGAGTTCAAGACATTAAAAAAGTTATTAAGAACCCTCTAGACAAAATGACTTTTAAGAAATCTTCTAACTCTTAATCTATGGTTTTACAATGGTGGGGTGGAATTGCAAGGAGCGAAAAAGGAAATTATACAGTTGGAATTAACTTCAGAGATTGGGTAATCCAGCTCCATCATTTTATAGATGAAGAACACAGGCTGAAAAGAAGGCTGTCAATTACCCTTGTGCATACAGTTTTAGTTTCAGAGCTGAGCCTAGGACTCACATCTTCAGGCATATAATTTTTCAAGTTTTTTCTTTTACTCAAGTGTACTAGATGTTTGAAAGTGAGTGGAGTGAAGATAAAAGATAAAAGATAAAAGAAAGTAGAAAGGAAAAGATAAATAGATGTGAAAGAGGGAGGCAAAAACAGATGAACAGAAAGGATCGGGAAAGTCTAAAGGGAGTGAGTATAGTTACTCATGGATATTGAAGTGGTAGAATAAAATAACAGAGATAAGGTGGTGCTGCGGTTCTGTTATATGATGGGACTGGCAAATTTGCCTGCTCTGTCATAGATAAGAGACTGTTATTAGGCAACTGGGGAATGGGAAGAGCTATAACACCTTGGAAATTTTAAATCTAGAATCTTAGGAATAGAGAACTTCTCTTTCCTGATACCCTTTACCAGGAAGAGGGTTATAGTAATAAGAAATAGGAAATGACTTTATAGACTTAATTTGAAGAAACTAAATAAGGTTCCAAGATAGACTGTTCTGGTGGTCTGGTGGACAAATCTGTCACCTAGTGGTAAATTTCCTAATGATGAGCTTCTCTTCACTTAACTAGACTGGTGCTTAGATGGCAGACATGGTCTTTGGATGAGGTTAGCTTAGAAGTATTGACATCTGAGCTTGTGCTAGGCCTGTAGAGTTTGCAAAAAGCTGAGTCCACAGAGAGACCATAGAGATCATGGTAACTTTACATCATCATACCATACTAATCACTCAATGTTCTCTGTAAAACAATTCACAATCCCCTATACTTTTTTTAGGCTTTTGCAAGGCAAATGGGGTTAAGTGGCTTGCCCAAGGCCACACAGCTAGGTAATTAAGTGTCTGAGACCAGATTTGAATTCAGGTACTCTTGACTCCAGGGCAGATGCTTTATCTACGCCACCCCACCCCCTAATCCCCTATACTTTTAAAGTGGGAATTTAACAAGTTTGTTGTAGGTTGTAAGATGTTATAGGATGCTGAAGGTTGTAGGTGAATTTATTTTTTTAGGGTTTTTTTGCAAGGCAATGGGGTTAAGTGGCTTGTCCAAGGCCACTCAGCTAGGTAACTATTAAGTGTCTGAGGCCATATTTGAACTCAGGTACTCCTGACTCCAGGGTCAGTGCTCTATCCATTTTGCCTTCTAGCCATTCCATGTGGATTAATTTGAAAGACTTTTTAACACAATCTGAATTTATGTTCATGAGAATCTCAAAGACCACTTTGAATGACCCTTTCATTCAATAGATACAGAAAATCAAAAGCACTGAAAGAGGAAATGACTTGCTCTAGCTCACATAGCTAGAATAAAGGCAGAATAGGATTAGAATGCAGGTCTTTTGAAAGCTGATCCATTTTTCTTTCCATCATAGTGTAACACATTGACTCTTAGGAAAAAAGAAAGTTAATAATACAAAGGGCCACTTTTAACTGAGTAATCTCTCTTTGAAAGAGTCAGAGCTAGAAGAGGTCTTGGACATCAACAGATATGATCTTCTTTGACAGATGAAGGACCTGGGGACCTGAGAGTTGATATGGAATAAACAGGCTCAAACAATATCCAAATTCAGGTTTTCAGATTCCCAATCTAAAACTCTTACTACCCCGAGTATTCCCCTGGCTCTCAGCTCACAATTGTTCACAATAGGACTGAAGACAATATAAAGCCTGTTCACTTTTTTCCTCTGCTGTGGCTACAGGGAATTCAAAGACCTACCTCCACAACTAACTCCTATTTCCAGTTCACTGAGTTCATTGACCTCGGCAGCAACTGCTGTTGCCAGTACAAAACTTCAAGTCCCTTAGTCCTCCTCCACATACATATTCCTTGATGCTCCCAAGCCCTCAAACAAATAACTCCTCCATGCTCAGGCTTTAGGGAACTATCTATTAGAATAAGGCATCAGCATCTCTACAGCATGGCCACTGATATACGAATACTGGTGGCATAGGCTGGGATTTTTAATTAGCTGAGAGGAGTCAAGCCCACTCAGATGAAGAGAAAGGGAGATGCCTAATAGGATCATAAATTCAGAACCAAGGACTCAAGGGGGTGGAGGGAAGAAGGAAGTGTCTCTCATTATTCCTCTTTTTCTCCTTGTGCTTATTGGAATTTTACAATAGAAACATAGACAGCTTCTAATATATGTATGCTGAATCTTCTCTCATTCTCTCCACCCTCTCTGAGCACATTCACACAAGTCAGAGTTGGATTTGTATCTATCACCTTGAGGGTAAGGGTAATTTTATTCTGTTCAATAGAACAAGAATTTATCAAGTGCCTACTATGTGCCAAGCACTGGGCTGGGTGTAATAAAGGCCCCATTTCCTTTTCTTTCCAGTTTCCTTAAGACAACAACTCCTGACCTGTGTATTTATGCTGGGCTGCCTGGTAACAAACGTCTGGTTACCATGCGGAGGGCGACAGCTAAGCGATTAGTGAAATTTGTTACCCTTGCGTCTCTGAACAAAATTAAATTAAAAGTGCTACTTTGCTGTCAAGATAAGAACCAGGCTGGTGAGATAATTTTTCACTCTCAAACACTCAATTACCCAGTGAGGCTGGGATCAGATACAATAAAAAAAAAAGAAAAAGAAAAGAAAAGAAAAAAGAAAGGGAAAAAAAAAACAGAAGCAGAGCCTAGAGGAACAGATGTAAGGGTTGTTATCTCTATCAGTGGCCAGGGAAAGTTAAAGAGACTGTTGCCATGGTGATGGACTGGACCACTTGAAGTAGATGGAAGATGGAGTCTTGTTTAGATCTGATGCTCCCCAGTGAAGCAACCTTTGGTCTGTAATGTTTTTGACCTGGAATGAAAGTGATGGTTGTTAGACCAGACAAGTGAGAATGGTACACTGAGGAATCATAGGAGGTAAGAGCTAGACAATCTAAGATTGTCTCTTAATTTTGTGAGTGAAAAAGTCTAATAACTGGTTCAAGGCCATACAAGTAGGTGGTAGTGGTACTGGGACAAAATACTTGATCATCACTATCCTTCCCTCCGTCCATGATCACTTTTCCCCAAAATATATTGCAAATTCATCTCCTTCCAGGAAATCTGCCTTGCCTTCCCTAAGATTTAACTCTAATGAGTTTCTTAAAATTCTTAGTTGATATGCACAACCTCTTGAAATACTGTAATGCATTTATTTCCAGAGTGAGAAAATTATGGAAAAGATGCTATCAGATTGAGAGAAGTAAAAAATTATAGAGATAGTCTTGTTGAAACAATATTCTAAGAGATTCAGAAACTGAGGATCAGTATAATTAAACTAATTCCTCAGAGGTACACAAATTATAAATAGAAGCTGAGGGATTTAGATCCTAGACATATGAATACAAATCTAATTTCCTTTTTCATTTATATTACTGAAGTCTAGAAGAGAGATTTCCTGTTTCCCAGCCCAATGACCTTACTACTAGACCGTGTTAGACCATCTGGCTAATTCCTTGGAATGAAATCTCTTAGTGATTAGGGCAGAGGATGAATGTATTTGATAGGAGGTTAGGGCATGACAATATCCATGTATCGTTCTTATTATTGAGGTTAATAATATGACTAAGATCTTTCTTCCAGCAGGGTGTCTATATACATAATCAAGGGAATAACCTTTGTAGGTCTACTTAAATAATGACAAATGGTTTCACCATGTGGCTTTTTCAATGAAAATGTCATTGAAGAAGGTTCAGATACTTTGTTGTTGAACACTAAGAAGCACTAGATGTTTCCATTTTACTCTCAAAACTTCCTCTACATGTCCTATTGCATGTTCTATTATTATGAGTTCCTTGAGATCAGGCCCTATCTTGCTTTTCTATTATATCTCTAGTATTAAGTACAGTACTTTTGATCTTGTCTTCTCTCTGTGATGGAATTTATGGAAATATCAAGTCTATATTACCAGAGGGACTCCTTGGAGGAATGAAGGCAGAAAATAATGTCAGATGACACCAAAAACTCCCCCATCCTACCACAAGCATTAAACAGTTCCTGAAATAATCTTGAAACCATACAAGAATTCTTCCTCTTTTGCAATGCCATTTGGTCCAGCACCCTGTCAGCACAGACTTCAAACTAAAAGAGCCGACTGTCAGGAATGAAACTGGAGACAAAAGGCGATAAACCAAACATGTCATTTTTTTGTTGCTTACACTGGTAAGAGGGAATAATCAGTCTCCTTCACTTTCTACCTTTACAACAATACTCAGTGGAATTATCTCATCCCCACCCCCACTCCCTTTAAGTATGGTGAAAGATATGCAGCAATCCTTTTTCCTTCCAATTTTCCTGTCTTTTTCTTCTTAATTCAAGGGAAAACTTTGTTCATGGGTGAAAAGACTATGGGATTAAGGTTAAGAGAGGGAAGAGAATTGATACATTATTTAGTCTAGTTTCTTCCTTTTATAAGTGAGGAAACTGATTAGTAGAGAAGGTAAGGGACTTGAAAAAATCATTAAGGGAATAAATATCAAAGTTTGGGATTCAAACAAAGGGTCACAGGTTTTGAACAAAGAGGAAAAATAAGAGGACAGATGAGAGAGAGAGAGACAGAGAGAGAGAGAGAGAGAGAGAGAGAGAGAGAGAGAGACAGAGACAGAGACAGAGATAGAGACATAGAGAGAATAGCAAATGTCAGGTGCCCTTCTTGATTTAGAATGTTTAGAGTCTCATAAAAAAATATCAATGTTAGATTCGCTAGGATTCAGAAATGTTAAAAGTGCTAGAGTATGAAGAATTTGGAATGTTTAAGATAGAAGAAACCTTAAAATAAAATATTAGAGCTAAAGAAAAATTTACTTCATAGAATATTAAAGCATAAATGAACATTAGAATTGCTGATTTAGCACATTAGAACTATAAATGAAACCTTAAAATACCAACTTGTAGAACTGGAAAAGAACTGACCTTAGAACATAGAATTTTTAACTGAATGAGACATGAGAACAATTCTTTTTAAGGTTAAAAAAGACCTTAAAGGTAATTTCTCTTCATTTTGTGGATGAAGAAAAGGACTACAGAAAGGAACTGGTATGCTAAACTAGAAAAAGCAATTACTAAGCATTTATGATGTGCCAGACAAGGTCATAATATTTTTTTAGTGACAATCAGAATCTAGATTTTATTTTTCACAGTCAAACTAAAAGAAAAACTAGTAAGATTGTTTATTACATTGGAATAAAAAAACAATCATTTTCTCCTAGCATATGTCTGTCTGCATATGTCTGTCTAAGAAAATAGACATGAGGCTAGTGTAGAAGTTGATACTACCAATTTCATTTAAGAACAACCCCATTAGTCTAGACCCACAGCACTTCTCATAGATGCCATTTTTACACAGCATCTTATTTTGGGCTGTTCGGCTAGACCTCTACAAGTCAACTACAATGCTTCCATGACTACTAAACTACACTGGAGTTTGTTATGTGACACACAGAGTGATTTTTCAATATGGTCTCCTACTATTACTGCTAGCAATATGACTAGAGACATTAGGGAGAATGAGTATAGTGAATTGAATCAGCACTATGATAAGGGACACCACTGGGATTTTTTTTTAAAAAATTGTTATTAATAGAGCTACCTTACTTTCTGCTGAACTGTTGAGGTAACATGTATAAGGAAATTTAGAGAGAGGGAAAAGAGTTCCTCATAGTCAGCCAACATAAAACCAGTTATTACTATAGAACTCAGCAATTATTTTCATTTTCTTTAGAACATAACTCAGATGTAGGTGAATCTTTATGACTTAATAAAGTATGTCTCTGTGTATGCTGAACTCTGAGAAATAGGCTAGGGAAGCTGAATTTGTTTGTGTTGAGCATATCTTGTGCTATGTCTATACTTGGTAACTCCCAGATTGACCAGTTTTCTGTCATTGGGCCCTAGGATAAAGCCTTCCTGGGATAGCTTGGAACTACATTTCTGATATGGCACTTTTTTTTGATTTTTCCCTCCATCCACCCTGGGAATATTATGAGATATGGTAGTTGAGGACCAAATATAAATGAATTTATGTTCACCTTTATCCTTTTCCGTATCTTCTACTGAAATAAAACAATATGTCTGCCAGAGAAAATCCATAATCTTCCATCAACATACCAATACAATATACAACACAAATCTTTACTAGTCAATGCTCTGTGAATCAGTATAATAGAATATTTCATTTTGCTTACTTAGCTGTTTAATCTGGTAGAAAAAAGAATAGGAATGAGATTCAGGAGACCACATTGAACTAAATAATCTCTAAGATCTAGTCCACCTATAGTCATTTAAAATTTTAATATCTTAAGAATTTTCCATTACTGAATATTTTCCAAAGGGTACTAGATGTTCCCTATTTGTATGTGCGTGTGTGTGTGTGTGTGTGTGTGTGTGAGAGAGTGAGAGAGAGAGCTGTGTATATTAATATTATAAAGAAGATTCCTATTCAGATATAGGTTAATCTAGATAACTTGAGAATTCTTCCAACTCTGAAATTCCAAGTATGTGATTTTTGGTAATGTATTAATGATAAAACTGGTTGGTACCTATTTTTAGGGAACATTATAATCTTTTTTTTTTTAGTTTTTTTTCTGCAAGGCAAATGGGGTTAAGTGGCTTGCCCAAGGCCACACAGCTAGGTAATTATTAAGTGTCTGAGACCGGATTTGAACCCAGGTACTCCTGACTCCAAGGCCAGTGCTTTATCCACTATGCCACCTAGCCGTCCCGGGAACATTATAATCTTAATCAAAGTGTATAGGGAGTTTGATACGCCAGCATTCCAGTGGACAAGGTATCCCAAATATTTTTGGCTTTACTCAAATTGTTAGCACATTTATTAACTGTTGTGACCTTGGATGAGTCATTAAAGTTTCTTGAGTGTTGGTTTCCTTATCTATAAAATGGGAACAATCAGTGTTTATATTATTTGAAAGATTGTTTTCAGACTTAAAAGAGATAATGTTTTTAAAAATGTTTTGTAAACATTAAATTATTATCAATGTAAACAGCATCACTTGTGTGCAGAAATCTACATGTCCACTTGTGAATATACATGTATATATATATTTATTTATTTATGTATCTAAATCTATAATATTTAAATGCATACATTTTAAAACTAGATAGATTTTCTGTTTTGGGCTAAAAGTTCAGTATAGTTTGATTTAATACAAATTAATCTGTATGAATTTAATGATTTAATACAAAATAATCTGTATTGTTCTTTTCAAAGAAATTTTTCACATTGGTATTCTTAAAACATTGGGCAGGCACTATAAGTGAGATAGGTTTAAATGCCTATTTCCTCATAGAACTATATCTGGACATCAGCAAAATTTCAAGATCACAGAATTTCTAACTAAATTAAAATTCCTTTGTATGTGTGCATTTAAAAATAAGCAAGAATCAAGTATGATTCTTAGAGCACAGAAAGTCAGGAAACCTGGGCACTAATCTCAGTTTTGTCATTAACAAACCATGCACTTTGGGTAAGTCACTTGCTTTCTTCAGGCCCCAGTTTCTTCATTTATGAAATAAGAAAGTTGATAATTTTTAGATTCTTTTCAGGTCTAAAATTTATTTTCTACTATTCATGTTTGGAAAACCCTTTTAGTTTTAATCATTTATATTTGAGTGTACTATGATCTCCTTTTACATTATATATGCTAATATTCAATGATCCTATGAAGTTTTTCTAAACTACCCTCTCTGTTTTCAGCTTTGAATTAGACTCTGAGGGGAGAAGGAATAGCCCAAGTGCCTACTCTTAAATAGCTTATATAACCAATGGGTCATTCTGGGTACATTATAAATATTGACAAATCTCTGTATTGAAATTTATCTTCTAGTTGAAGTTATATTCCCTTGTCTAAACCATAGATTCCACCGGATTTGGCATTTAGTTATAGAATCTCATATTCACTGTATTCTTGATATTATCTTCAATTTCATCTCTTCCAGATGAGTCATCATCTCTCCAAGTGATATTTTTACTTTCTGAGTCTCCCATAGTATCCTGGCACAGTTAAGGACTCTCACACTGTACTCAATAAACTTATTATTATTTGAAATGAAGATTAATTTATAAATGGCAATATCTCTAGGAGTGAACAACCATGAATATTTTTGGTGGGATTTATAGTATTCTTTATCATAAGTCCATCAGAGAAATTGCTTAAATACTATTTTTTCCTACAGATGTTATTGGTAGCTATATATCTCTCCATCCTATCCCCCTATCCCCCCCCATTTTTTCTCTTCCTCTTTCATTTCACCTTGTCCCTCCTCAAACATGTGTTGTATCTGATTATCCTCTTCCACGATCTTTTCTCCCTTCTATCACTGACATCCCTCTCCCTCCCTGACTCCTTTCTGCCATTCTTTTTCTCACCTATTTTCCTCAGGGTAAGATAGATTTCTATAGCAAATTGAGAGTGTATGTTATTCCCTCTCTGAGTCACTTTTAATGAGAGTAAGGCTCACTCACTTCCCCTTATCTTTCCCATCTTCCACTCCACTGCAAAAGCTTTTTCTTCCCTTTTTAAAGTGAAATAACTTAGCCCCTCCTTCCACCTCTCATTTCACTATCTTCCAGAACATTCCTTTCTCCCCATTAACTCCATCTTTTTGATATATTATAATTTCAAATTCAAATCCTTCCTATGCCTTTTCTATATATGCTCCTTCTAACTGTCCTAATAAATGAGGTTTATATGAGTTATCAGTAACATCTACCCATGTAGGATTGTAAGCAGTTCAATCTCATTAAGTCCCTCATGATTTGCCCTTTACATCCATCTTATCTATGCTTCACCTGAGCTCTATACTTAAAGATCAAGCTTACTGTTCAGTTCTGGTCATTTCATCCAGAAAGTTTGAAAGTCTCTTATTTCATTGAATATCCATCTTTTCCCCTGAAAGAGGATGTTCAGTTTTGCTGGGTAGTTGATTCTTGGTTGTAATATAAGCACTTTTGCTTTCTGGAATATCATATTCCAAGCACTATGAGAACTTAATGTAGAAATTGCTAAAGCTTATGTCATTCTGATTGTAGCTATATCATATCTGAATTATTTATTTCTGGATGTTTGAAATATTTTCTCCTTGATTTGGGAGTTCTGAAATTTAGTTATAAAATTCCTGGTGATTTTCATTTTGGGATGTCTTTCAGGAGATGATTGGTGGATTCTTTCAATTTTGATTTTTCTCCCTCATTCTAGGATATCAGGACAGTTTTCTAGCAGAACTTCTTAAAAAATGATATCTAGGCTCTGGTTTTGGTCATTACTTTCAGATAGTCCAGTAATTTTTACATTTTCCCACCTGGATCTGTTTTCCAGGGCAATTTTTTTCCAGTAAGGTATTTCACATTTTCTTCTAGTTTTTCATTCTTTTGGTCTTGTTTTATTGTTTCTTGATTTCTCACAAAGTCATCAACCTTTCCACACAACAAAGTCATCAAATTTCCTTAGCTCCATTCTACAATTTAAGGAATTGTTTTCTTCAGAGAGCTTTTGTATTTACTTTTCCCATATGTTCAATTGCTTTTTTTCCTTATTTTTTGTTTTTTGTTTTTGCAAGGCAATGGGTTTAAGTGACTTGCTCAAGGTCACACGGCTAGATAATTATTAAAATATCTGAGGCCAGATTTGAACTCAGGTCCTTATGACTCTAGTGCCGGTATTCTATCCCCTGTGCCACCCAGCTACCTCTGTTTTTCAATTGCTTTTTAAGCATTCTTCTCTGCATTAGCCTTTTGGATTGATTCTTCCATTTGACCCAAACTGATTTTTAAGATGTTATTTTCTTCAGGACCTTTTGGTATCTCCTTTACCAAGATGCTGCCTTGGTTTTCATGATTTTCCCTCATCAATCTCATTTCTTTTCTCAATTTTTCCTCTACCTCTCTTATTTGAATTTCAAAATCTTTTTTAAGCTTTTCCATAGCCTGAGAGCAATTAATATTTTTTCTTGGAGGTTTTGTCTTCAGAAGCTTTGACTTCATTACATTCAGGATGGAGGACACATTTGACAAAGCTTTTGAGGGTTTCTGTAGCTGTTTTCTGGGTCACTCCCACCAACCAGGGACTTGCAAGTTCTCAATTCCTCCAGGATTTTATGAAAGGCTCTGACTCTCTCCTGGTCTGTATTCTTGTCTGTGAGTGACCACAAGCATGTACTTCTACCCTGGAACTGTGAGGAGGGTCCCTGGTCTGCTACAGGCAGTAAGATCTGTTGTGTTTCTGCTCCTTTTCCTGACACTAAGACCCCAGACTTTGAACAGATTTGAGTATAGACAAAGGAATAAAGCCCTGCCTCAGGATAACAAAGAGACCTCTGCAATTTTCCCAATCCCTTTACCTTCAATGAACTGAGTAAAAAGTTCTGGAAGCAGAAGCAGATTGTTCCTTGCTGAGTGACTCCCCAGGCTTGCTCCTAGTCTCCTGGGGTCAGATCTTCACTAAGGACTGTGCTGAACTGGGCTCCCCCCCCTACCCAGTGTAGCAGTTTTCTTGTTGATCTTCCAAGCTGTCCTTGGCAATCTCTGACCTGAAAAGTCTGGAAGCTGCCTGTACTTCCATGGAACAATGTACCCCCCAGTATCCCAGGTGCCCCATGATCTATTCATGAATGACTGGAGTCAGTTTGCTCTGGCAGAGCCTGGGCTATGCTGTGGCCCTTTTCTAACCTGCCTTTACTTCACCATCCTGGCTCTACCAACCATTAAGAATGAAATATGTGATGAATTAGACCAATACCCAGAACCATAGATTTAGGGTCAGAAAGGACCTCAGATAGTATATAATCAAAATGTCCCATATTACAAATGAGACACTAAGACCCAACAAGGTTAAGACATTTGCCCAAGGTCACATCACATAGTAATAAGAATTTGAGACTAGATCTTATTTACATAAACAATGCATGAAAACATCTTTATTTATAATATACCATTTGAAGAAAAAATTCTTCAGTAATAAAAATGAATTTTGCTTTTAAAAGAAATTGATACCTTCAAAGGACTTTAAAGATCATCTAGTCGAATATTTTCATTTTACAGAGGTATAAACTGGAGCCCAAGAAGATTTGTGACTTGTCAAAGATCACTATTAAGGGGAAGTGCAAAGATTTCAATTCAGACTTTCTGACCCCAAACCCAATAGAGGACCCATTTCTTGATTTCTTAAAATTGTAATATCTCTGATTGAATGTTAAACACTATTGGATAAGCAAAAATTTGATTTAAGAACTTTCTAGGCAACATCTGTAACATAAAATATGTTATAGCTTAAATGTAGTGTGCTTAATTAGAGGTAGAGGAAAACAACATTTTCTTCTCTTCCTTTCCCCCCAATTTTTTCCCTCATTACCTCTCCTATCATATTGAAGAAATGGAGAAACTGAGTCTGAATCTGGACCCTGCCTTTGACTCACAACCTCACTTTCAGAGAGGAGAAGAGAGGTACTGGAACATCATGGTACAAGTCTTGGGCTTGACTGCAGGACCTTTTATACCTAACCAATGTAAATTTCCAGTAGATTTTACTGCATTTTCCATGGAGAGAGCTGTAACTTACATAGGCTTCTTTCTCTACTGCTCTGAGGCAATGGTCTGAATTGAAGTGGAGGAAAATGTGGTCATAAGAGATGATAGGCAGGGAAGTTTGCTTTATTTTAAGACTTGTAAAAATTCTGCTGCCTGTCAGAGTGGCAGAAGGGGGCTATAAGCTGTCCTCCCACTCCTACTCCCCTCCTCCCCTTCTTATCTCAGCCATGGCACCTCAAAGCCTCATTAAGCACATTATATTGTTCACAAATGACACAAACTATAGCTGAACTTGAAGAAACAAGGTTATACAGTATTTACAAACAGGTTGACGGCCACCAGGAAATCATTGCACTTGACATTCTCCTGCTGCTTGATAGTTGAGGTTGGTGGTGGTAGTTGTTTTTTTCACAGGCATTTTAAAAAGGTGAGACATAAAGAGTGGAGTGAAAAAAACACTGGAGAGTTCCCCTGATAAAATCATTTTTTCTCCATGGGAGAGAAGAGGAGAGAGGAAGGAAAGGGAAGATCCCTTTCCTAAAAAGACAAAGTGACAAGAAATTACCAGTGATGCTATAACTGGAAGAATGGGTTTAAATCTGATAAACATTACCCAGAAACAAAATCTTAGAATATAGAAAATGAGTATTAGACTATAATAACATCAAGGATTGTTACTGTTGTTATAATTAGTATTTACAGGACCCAAAACACCCCTCTTAGAATTTGAGACTATCTTATAGATTAGAAGTTAGCAAAGGGCCAAATCCAATCCTTAGCTGTTTTTTTTTGTATAGCCTAAAAATTTAAGAAGGGCTTCATACAAAAAGAAATAGAGGACAGTATTTGGTCCTCTAGGTCAAATTTTGCCTATACTTACTAAAGAACATCTAGTTATAGGAAAATATTTTGATATAATTTTTCTAATGTTTTACAATTCACAAAATATTTTCTTCAAAACTATCCTGCTAGACTGTGAAAATGTAAATATTATCTTTATTTAAAAATACAAGGAAATGGGGATCCACTGAGATCATATAGTCAACATAATCATTTTTATTTTTGATATTCTTTTTAATTCAATTTTTTAATTTTTACATTTTTAAAAATTTATTTCCACACTACAAAATAGTCTTATAAGAGTAAACATCATCCCCTTCCCCCACAAAATAGAAAAACCTCACGAAAAATAAAGTGAAAGTAAGAAAAAATGTACTTCAGTCTGTGTTCAGATACCATAAGCTCTGTCCCTGGGATGGATTACATTGTTTATCATCAGTCCATCAGAGAAGTTGATTCCATATTTTTCCCCACAGTTGCTATTGCTGATTGTATTTCCTTCCATCCATTCCTCACCATTCCAATTTATTCCATTTCTCTCTCCTTTCACTCTGTCCCTCCTAAAAAGTGTGCTATGGGACAGCAGACAGAGCACTGGGAGCCAGGAGGACCTGAGACCAAATTCCAGCATAGACACCCAATAATCACCCAGTCATGGGGTCCTAGGCAGGCCACCCAATCCCACCATCTTGAAAAAAACCCTTAAAAAAGCATGTTGTATCTGATGGCTCTCTTCCATGATCTACCCTCTCCTCTATCACCTGCACACTCCTCCCCTCCCCCTGTCCCCTTTCAACCATCCCCTTCCTCTCCTTTTCCCTCTAGGGTAAGATTTCTATAACCTATTAAGAATGTATGTTGCTTCCTCTCTGAGTCATTTTTGATGAGAATGAAGGCTCACTCATTCCCCCCCCCCCCACTTTCTCCTCTTCTACTCTATTGCAAAAGTTTTTTCTTGATTTTTTGACATGATATATCTTAGACCATTCTACCTCTCCTTTCCTTTCCTCCAAGTCCATTCCTTTTTCATTCATTGACTCTAAATATGTTCCTCCCAATTGTTTATTAATTAAGATGGCTGATATGATTTATCAATATCATCCTCCCATGTCATTCAACATCATTAAATTCCTCGTAATTTACTCTTCTCATCCACTCCCTCTATGCTTCACCTGAGTCCTGTACTTGAAGATCAAACTTCCTGTTTAGCCCTGCTCTTTTCAACAGGAAATTTTGAAATTCCCCTATTTCATTGAATGCCCATCTTTTCCCCCTGGAGGAGGATGTTAAGTTTTTCTGGGTAATTGATACTTGTTTGCATTCCAAGCTCTTTTGTCTTCTGGAATATCATATTCCAAGCTCTATGAGCCCTTAATGTAGACATTACTAGGTCCTGTGCAGACTGCAGCACCACAATATTTCAGTTGTTTCTTTCTGGCTACTTGTAATATTTTCTCTTTGATTTGGGAGTTCTGGAATTTGACTATAATATTCCTGGGAGTTATTTTTTTGGGGGGGAGGGGAGATTTTTTCAGAAGGCGATTGGTGGATTACCTCAATTTCTATTTTACCCTCTGCTTCTAGGATATCAGGGAAATTTTCCTATAAATATTCTTTAAAAATGTTGTCAAGGCTCTTTTCTGGTTTATGACTTTCAGGTAGCCCAATAATTTTTAAATTGCCTCTTTTGGATCTGTGCTCCAGGTCAGTTGTTTTTCCAATGAAATATTTCATGTTTTCTTCTAGTTTTTCATTCTTTTGGTATTGTTTTATTTTTTTTTCTTAATTTCTCACAAAGTAATCATCTTCCTTTAGCTCCATTATGCATTTGAAGGAGCTGTTTTCTTCAAGGAGCTTTCTTATCTCCTTTTCCATCTGGCTAATTCATCTCCTCATTAACATTTTGGATTGCTTTTTTCCATTTGACCTAAACTAGTTTTTAATGTTTTTTTCTTCTTCAGCCTTTTTTTATATTTCCTTGACCTAGCTGTTGACTTGGTTTTCATGTTCTTTCTGCATCACTTTCATTTCTCTTCCCAATTTTTCCTCTACCTCCCTTATTTGATTTTCAAAATCATTTTTGAGCTCTTCCATAACCTGAGCCTGACTCCTATTTTTTGTGGAGGCTTTGGTTATAGAAGCTTGGACTTTATCATCTTCTGAGTATGTGTTTTGATCCTCCATGGGACCAAAGTAATTATCTATGGTCAGAATCTATTTTTTCTGTCTACTCATTTCCCCAGCCTGTGCCCTGGTTTTGGAGTGCTTCCCAAGCTTTTGAGTCTTATTGGGGCACCCATCAAGGATCTTAGTTCCTTCAATGTCTTATTAGAGGCTCTGACTGCTCTCTTAGCCTGTACTCTGCTTTGTGGATGACCAGAAGCACACCCCTCTGCCCTGGAGCTGTGAGAAGGGTCCCTTTGACAAAGGACTGAATATGGAAAAGCAACAGAGTCCTGTCCCAGGGATAGCAGAGAGACCTTGACAGTCTCCCCTACCCCCTTACTGTCCATGGAATGAGCACTCTGGAAGCAGCTGCCACATGGCTCCCTGCTGGGTGGCTCTGTGGCCTGCTTCCATTTACAGACAGGGCTGCACTGAGGGCCACACTGGCCTGGGCTCTGTGCTCACTCTGGCAGAGTATTCCCCATTGATCTTCCAAATTGTGCTTGGAGAACCATGGGTTGGGTTGGATATACCTCTGCTGCCATGAGTCAGCATCCTCAGCAAACCAGGTACTCCGCACTTTGTGGGTTGTTCCTGGAAGACTGAAGCTTGTTCACTCTAGTGCAGTATAACCCTGACTTTATTGCTTCACCTTTTGAGCCTTGTATAACAGAGTCTTCACACAGATCTTCAAATTACCTTGGACTGGAGAATTGTTTCACTGGGTACTGCCTCTCTAAAATTTAGTTAGAGTCATAATTTTAAGGATTTTTGGAATACTTTGGAAGAGAGTTTCTGGGAAATCCTGCCCTTACAGTGCCATCTTGGTTCCACTCCCCAACATATTCATTTTTAAATGACAAAACCATAGTTTAAAGATATTAAGTACCTTTTCCAGGGTCTATCATACTGTCAAAATCACAGATCTTTTAAGTTCTGTGGTTTTCTACTAGATTACCCTGCCATTCAAAAAATTTAAACTTGAAGATATTTTGGGTATAGACTGACCCAAGGCACTCATTTTAAATATGAGAAAATTGAGGCAAAGCGGGACAAAGTGACCTCCCCAAGGTTATGCAGTCAGCAAATAACATAACCAATTCATACCTAGATCTTCTCACCAGAATTTTTCCAACATTATTGGTCCTGTCCCCTTATTGGAAAGATGGCAAAGAGACTTAAATAATGCTATCAAGAAAACATGGGCAGTAAGTAGCAGGATTAGAGAGCTAGAATCCAACTCTCCTGAATTCTTGAATATTTACCAATGCCCCAGCTTCATTCTGAAGGACTTAAATTTTATGTTTTATAGGAAGAGAGAGAGAGTGTTGTATTTGGAGTGATGTCATCTGGATTTGGGTTCCAACTCTGTTTCTTACCATGAGCATTAAGTACTATGGGCTCCTGATACCTAATTTGCAAAATGAGAGGACTGACTACATTGCTTCTACAAACAACAGCAAAAACAATTTTATTTAGAGTATATAGCTCAGCTTCTATCCCTAGTCACAGTTGAGGATTTATTGTGAATTAAGTGGGGATCCACAGAATGATCAACTTAGCTCATACTCTATTTTTTCCTCCCCTCTCTTTGTCTATCCTTTTGTATTTAGTCATCTTCTCAGCCACAGACACAGCCAGGCTGTCTAGCCCCGACATAGAAGGCTTTGCTGACTCATTGCATTTCAAGGAAAGTAATGTTATATGGAGATATGGTTGTAGAAGAAAGAGGAAAGAAAAGATAATGGTGATAAAGGGAAAGCTCAGGCTAATGAGCAGAGAGATGATATATGTAAGAGGAGGAAGGCTCATTCAGTTCTGAAGCTATACTCCCACATTCTCCATGGGAGAGCAGCAGAGTAATGTGGAACTGAAGGATGAAGAGAAGGGCATGAGAGTCTCACAGGCTAGGTAGGCTCTTACATTCTGTCTGTTAAAACCCCTTCCAACTCAAACATTCTGTGATTCACTTTCTGGGAGACATTCACCAAGTTAAAGTTTGATCAAGAAAATGTATATAGTTCTATGCATTCTACTTAAAGATGATGGATGATGTATTTTCACATACTTTTACCATGAATATCAAATAGTATATGGGTAGATATAAACAAAAGATCTATTTTCTAAGAAATAAAAGAGGGGAGGATAAAACAATATTGCCTTTCCTATGAGGCAAGTGACAAGAAGTCACCTGCCACATCACAGTTTAAAGGAGAGATAATATACATGACAAAGCAAAAAAGATCAATATCCTCCCTGCTTCTCTCTGTTACTCTTTAACTCCTTATTTCCTTCATGGCTTTCTTTTTTCATCCATTATGGCTTTCACATTCACCTCCATGTGGACAATTTGTCCAATATTGCCAATATTACCTTACAATTTGTCCAATATTGCCTTACAATTTTACATCATTTTGAAATTTTTAAAGTATTTTCACATCCATCCTCTTATTGAAATGTCACAAATACTTTCTGATATATTTAGGGAAAGTTTAAAGAAAACCCTATTAGCAATGTGAACTTCTTCAAAAGAGTATAGGATGGGTTGTTTTAGATGAGGGTAGATTCCCCCTTTGCTACAAGTTTTCAAATGGACACTAAATAACCTATTGTGAAAATGGTATAGAGGAAACTTCTGTTGCAGTTCAAGTTGAACTTGATGGTCCCTAAGATATCTTCCAACCATGGGGTTTTGTGACTTTATGATTTTTTCTTTATCTCAGTTCTATAGGTCAAGAAACTGAGGACCAAAAGAGACAAAAATCTTGAAGATGTTCAGATATTGTCAGAGACAGAGAAAGAACTAGGTCTCTTTTGTCATGAATTCTGACCCATATTTCACTTGGTCACACTATTTTTCATTCCTTCTTTCTTAGTCTCTTTTTCTTCTTCCCCATGTCTATTTTCCAAACACAGCCTCAAGAATCTTACAGGATTATGGTCCAAAAACCTCTCAATGCTCATATCTGCTTTGGTGAATTATTGGGATAGTCAATGATTTTCATTACTATATTCAATTTAGTTTAATATTTCAGGTATGCATCAACATCTGGGGATGCTTGGTGCAATAAATAAGACACCGCATACCAGCCCACAGAGACAGTAATAAAGGAATTAACTTGACTCATTGACCACCCTATTAATATTTTAATCAGGAGGCTATGAAACTCTGACTTCTGTTGCCCAAAGTCAGTTCTTTACATATCACTAATTCCAGTATTCTTAGCAAACAACAAATTAAATGAAGAAAAGCTTTGATCCCAATTAGGGTGGGGTGACAGAAATTTCAGTCCATAAAACAACCAACAGGCAAATCTGAGGAGGAGGAAAAAATGATGAAAGGAAAATAGGATGTGGGGAGGAGGGACAGGGAACAAGAGATCAAAGATGAAAAATAAGAGAAAAGAGCAAAAAAGTAATAGTGGAGAAAGGGGATAAATAGAAGAAGATGACTTTTCAAAGACAATCTTCATGTCAAGAGGATGAAAATTAGTGTGAAGGAGAATTGAGAATCTTGGAATAAATCAACAGAATAAAAGTTCAAATTGACTTATTAAAACTAAAAACCAGCATAAACCTTATTTGGTGATGATGAAAGGAATGATGCACAAGAAAGAAGATGAGAATGACTGAAGAAGCAAGAAAGAATAAGGAGAGGAAGTCATTTTGTTTTATCACTGATCTGATGAAGGCATAGATAGAGTGCTTATCAGATCTGCAGATTCTATGAAGTTAAGAATAACTAATAGGTTAACTAATAGATCTAGAAAGGCCTCAAACTGTCAATAAGTACATTATAATAAGGCAAACTTTAAGAGATATTTATAAGTCTTGCACATGACATAAAAATGAATTGCTGAAAGATAGCTTAGGGAAGATTTGATTAGAAAATAATTCATGTCAAAGAGACCTAAGGGACAGTACCCAATATGCACCGATAGTATCACATAACAATGCAACAAGTTGATGTGACAAACTATATTAAATAAAATAAATTTGTTCAAGGGGAGTGAGTCGGAGGTCCACTGTGCTCTGCCAAGGTCATAAAATATGTGAGGTAATGTGGTCAGTTCTGGGTAATACATGTTAGGAAAAGAAATGTTGGCAGCTAAGTGGTGCAGTGGATAGTGCACTTGTCCCTTTAGTCAGGAGGACAGGAAGGTTGGAATCAGGTCTCAGACACCTGCCACTGACTAGCTGTGTGACCTTGGACAAGTCACTTAACCCTGACTGCCCCACATTCAGGGCCGTCTTCACTCGGCCTGATTCATATCTGGGCACTGGATCCAATTCACTCTAGAAGAGAAATTGAGTTTGGTGACTTAGCATATCCCACCCCCCACTCAAATACAACTCATGTGCTTGTCATGGTATCACCTCCTTGATTTCATGGTCTTATTTGAGAGTGAAGGACAAACATCATCACATATTAGGAATGACATTGGCCAATTGTAGCATTTCCAGAAGGAGTTTGCCCAAGATAAGGAGGATACTGGAGAAAAATGCTACCTGAGTTAAAAAAGATGGATTTTTTAGCCTGAAGAAGAGAAGGTTTAAGTAGGAACATAATAAGATCAGAGACCTCAAGCTAGATGGGATCACAGAGGTCTTTATATTTCTACTTCCTTATTTTATTGATGAGGAAACCAAGGCATGAAAGTTATTTTCAAATATTTAATAAGATTTTCATATAGACTTAATATATTTGGGCTCAAGGTTTTTGAGGTAATGCCATGATAAGTACATGAATTGGATTTGAGTGAGGGGCATGCTATACTAAGTCAGGAACCTCACTTTTTCCTCCAGAGCCATTTGGATTTGGTGATCAGATATGAATCAGGATGAATGGAGATGGCCCTGGAAGTGAGGCAATCTATTAAGTGACTTGCCCAGAGTCACATAGCTAGTATGTCTCATCCTCCTGACCCCAAGGTAAGTGCTCTATCCACTATGGCACCTAGTTGCCATTGGATTCAAAGGAAAAGTAGAAGTAGTCGAAATGGATAAGAGTTGAAAAAAGTCAGATTTCAGCTTGATACAAAGAACAATTTTGTAAAAGAGATGAATAGTAGAAAGGATTGCCTTGGGAGGCAGTAGGTTTTGTAAAATTAGAAGCCTTTGCATGGAGGTTATGTACTACTTATTGTTTCCTTTTGGGTTAAAAGTTGGACTCAATCTGATGTCCCTTCCAACTCTGAAAGTCTACGATTCTATCAGGGAAGGTAAGAATAGAATAAATAGCCTGATGAATGAATCAGAGAGGGGAGAAGGAACAAGTATTCTACTATTGTCGACACAAAAAATGAAAATACAATGGAGATAGCTTGATTAAATGAGTTCAGGTAGGAGCCCAAACTGTTTATGTAGAAACTAGCAATTTGCTTTGTTTGCTCCCTTTCCTTACTTTTTTTATTTAGAACCAGTAATATTGTTATCATTTTTCCTTTGATTAAAACTAAATAATACAGGTTACAGGCTGATTTCACCTTTATTATAAGTGCTAGAGAACTGGGGATTTATGGGGTACTTTTGGTTGAGGAAGAGGACAACACACACACACAAGTACAGAAATCTCTCTGAAAAGAGAAAAATGGATAACATGTTCTTCCTCTTATAACTGGAAGGCCTCATTCAGATATAGAATGAATTATAGGTGTGAGTCTCTGGACAGCTCTCACTATATGTGTTTGAAGTAGTTGAACTGATTCTAGTATGGCTCAATACTTCAAGCTTCTTGGACTTAAGATCCTTCCCAATGTCTTTCATGGATGAGGAAGCTTACCTTTGCTTCTACGCCTGCTCCGATATTGTTCTGTGTAGAAGGTCAATTGTGTTTCATCATCTGCCTCAGAGCCCGAGTTTCCCTTGGTTCTTCCAAAACCAATTCCCCCTATAACAAAATTGGAAAATATTAGACAGTTTAATGAATATCCATAAACTGATGTTTTTTTTCCAATCTAAGCCCCAGAAGATACATATATGATTTTTTCCATACTTTTCTCAGCATTCTTGATATGAATCATAGAAACATCATAAGATTAATTTTGAAGAGTACTTAGTATATAAAATATTTTTACTATCAAACATAGACTGTTAGACCTGGAAAGAGATTTATGTCAAATAGAATGCCTATGCTAGAAATGTTCTTAGAGATTCTATGATTGATCTCATAATTTCATATAATAGGAAAGTAAGACACAGATCAGTAAATTAAGAGAATTGAACCAGATGACCTCTAAAATCCTGTATAGCTTTAAAACTATTGTCTTATGTAAATCACCTTGTCCAAATCATATGGCAGAACCTAGACTAGAATTTGCGTCTTTTGGATATTTCTTATATTATAAAAACTGAAGAAATTGTTTTTTATTTTTAAAAGGTTAGATATTCCAAAATAATTTTCCATATCTATCTATTTCAGGAGTCTCTCCTTTGTTTTATATTTATTTTTTTGTGTACAAATTGTAAACTGACAAATCTACTTCCCTCAACCCCTCATCATTAGACTATAAGCTCCTTGAGGACAAAGATTGTTTTCTTTCTTGTTTCCTTTTCCCTATTTTCTTCATTCATTTCCCCTTTTTCCTTCCTTCCTTCCTTCCTTCCTTCCTTCCTTCCTTCCTTCCTTCCTTCCTTCCTTCCTTCCTTCCTTCCTGTGTCTTTTCTTTCTATCTATCTAGTCCTTGTATCCTTAGCATTTTATCTCCAAGCTACATACACAATGCAGCTCTTTGTACTTAAGAAATACTTGATAAATGTTTTAATTAAATTTAGATGGGATTTTATTTGGAAAAATTCAATTTTCACCTAACTTGTTAGCAACACAAGTATTGAATGAAACAATATGAATTTATATTCTAATCAGATACAGCAATTCCCCTGTAATCCTTACTTCTATTCTCTCTATAAGATTCTCTGACTAGATCTGTGCCTTCTCATAAAAGATAGATGACATGCTTATTAGTAAGGACACTGGAAGAGAAATTCTATCATGTATTATGAGAGTACATTCTCATAGAAAAGAGTAGTTGTGGGATGTCCAAACTACTCTACAAGCAAAACCGTGAGCCTAACTAAAGAGATTCAAGATTATAGTCCCTGCTCTTTCATTTTTTTGTATAACTTTAAGCAAGTTTTTTTTTAATTTCCTAATCTGTAAAATGTAAGATTTGGGGATTAGATTACTTCTAAGGTCTCTTTGAGTTTCAGTAATTTATGAGTCAGGGCAGATAGGTAAAGCAATAGATAGAGCACCAGCCCTGGAGTAAGGCAGACCTAGGTTCACTTAATAATTATTACCTATTTTTTGTGACCTTGGGCAAATCACTTAACCCCATTGCCTTGCAAAAATAAAAAACCAAAAAAAATAGTCTATGAGTCTATAATACTGGTAATGTATTTGAGTATCTACATATTTAATAATGTATCATATTACTCTCACTGCTGTTAAAATTCAAACATTTTTTTCTGGCAGAACACTATACTATGAGTCTAAAACCTAAGCCCAAGATCCTTTTCTGTGCTGTCCAGTAGAAAGACCATTGATCTTGGTTCAAAGGAGATGGACTCAAATCCTATCTATGATTCAGGCTATTTGTGTGAATTTAGGGAAGTCACTTTACTCCTTGCTTTTCTCAGTAGTAAGCTGGGGGGTAGGGAAACCTAGACGTAGGGATAGGCAAGATAGCCTCAAGACAAGGTGGTTAGCCAAGCGTTTTTGGAGCTAAAAGGTACCTTAAACATTAGCAAATCCAATTTCATCCTATCACTAAGGGTTAAAAAAATAGACTCAAAGAGAAAAGTAATTTGCTCTTTGGTCATACTCAGAAGATTTGAATTAAAATCCTCAGATTCTGAATCCAGGGTTTCTTTCACTATATCACTTTTTAAAAATTAAATTAATTTTTATTATGGTTATAAACATCAACAAATAATTAATCCTGTATAAAATAAACAATAAAATGATGATATGTGAAATTGTGAACTTATATTAAGCATAGACTGTTTTTGAAAGAATATGCTAAATTTAGCAGGGTAGTAACAAAATTGATACTCAAGTCTTCTAAATTTCTTGTTTTTTTCTGTTTGTTTTTAAATGTTTAATTTATGCTGAAATAATATACATTAAGCTTAAATAAAAAATTGGTCCCACATATATCAGTAAATTAATACTCTGTATACACACACATACACACACCACACACACACACACACACACACACACGCAAAGACACGGACAATGACACGGACAAACACATGGAGCAGACTAGCTGCCACAGAAGGTAGAAATGAACATAAGCTGACTCCTACACTTCATTTGTCGGAAATAAAGATCCATGAGATGTCTGGGTAAACACAGACCACATGAGTTGCTCTCATCAAGTCCCACCTGTATGCTAATTTTATTAATATAATCTATACCCTTCTCTCCACTCTATCCTTAACATGTCCTTACTTAACTCAAATCGTTGGGTCCTTATTTTTTTAGCCGTCCATACTCAGGTTCAATAGTGCACTACAGAAATGATGAGTTGAAATTGTAATGGTATTTACATATATAAAAATGCAATGATTGTTCTCACTACAATAACCCACATTTATATCATTTTTAAGTTTTTCTAAGTGCTTTCCATACCTGAAAGGTTAGAACATTTGACTATTTTTAGTCCTTAGAGCATGCCTAGTTAATACTCTACCTTCTTTTTTGTCCTGTCACATAGAAATTTTGGAAAGTTGTTTTCTGGGGATGGATAATGAGAAGTTAGGTACTATGTGGATGATAAAATATCTTATTTGCTGTGAACTGAAAAAAAAAGCTGCTGACTCAGAGATTCTGAACTAGAACTGAGTGTGCATGCAAAAAGTGTGACCTGCTCACCTTTCAATTTCTTTTCTTAGCATTTTTGAGTGAAGAGGGTACTTTTGAGTTACCAAATAAAGAAGGAATTAGTGGGTCACATTCCTCCCTCTCCTTACATGATCACCATGTGTCTCTGAGCAAATTTTTCTTGTGCTCTTTTTTTTCCTGATATTTGGTGAATGACTATTCTCAGGTAGGATTACTCAGAGGATAACTGGAGAGGTTCTTTATAGGCATTTCGGTTAACTATAAGCTTGTAGCAGTAGCCAACAAATTGGTAATGACCAATTAATAGCTTTGTGACCTTGAATAAGTCACTTACCTATGTTTGCTTTAGCTTCTTCAACTATAAAATGAGGATTATAATAGCACCCTCCTCTTAGGGTTTTTGAGAGGATCAAATAAGATCATATTTGTAAAGCAATATCTGATGCATAGAACAAAACTGAGAAATGTTTGTTTCCTTTCTTTGCAAAGATTTCAGATTACTTTATCTTCTTTTTTCTTTGATATTTAGCACACATAACCCAGTGAGATAGTTAGAGAAAACAACATAACTTTTTTTGAGGGGGAGAGTGTGTAAGTGGAGGCTAAGTGACCAGATGCTTCACTCATAGTCATAAGACTGATTAATATGAGCAATGGGATACTGCCCCAGTTTTTTTCTGCCTCTCTGTCAAATGTGTCTTCCTCTATCATTTCCAAAGATCTTTCAAATTCCAAGCCCCAAGGTTCTATCAGCATCAGAGACCCTAAAACAGGCACAAACTGCCAGATTCAGTTCTCTGTTTTAAGGTTTATAAGACTCTTGTCTGAAATAGAGTTGGCACAAAACCGCTGGAGCTTGTGCAAATGACAGGAAAGGAGAGGACTCTGGAGACCAGCAAGGCTTTTTAAACTGCCATTAAAATATTTTACTGTTTAAAACAAAACCCTTTAGTTCATCTAGGTTATAGTGCAAGCGTCACCATTCTTGGCACAGCTGAAGGGAAGAGACAAGAGTGGAAGCGGTTACAGTCCCCTTCCTCTGGCCTTGTCAATTTTTCATCTGGTCAGACCTCTATGGGAAAGGATGGAGGGTTGTGTGCCTTTGCTAGTGAGTTGTAAGCTTGATCAGGGACCCCAGGTCAGAAAATTGAAGGGGATATGGCCATTTCAACCTCAGGTTCTTCATTTGATATAGTAGAAATAGCACTGACTTATCTTCTGAACTTGGGCACATCATCTGAACCTTTGTTTCTATTAATATGAAATGAGGAGACTTACCCTTACTTTTCTTTCTTTAAATAGGGTTGTGATAAAAACAATCAAAAAACCCTTGCTAATAGCATGGTGTAGTAGATGGTGTTCTAAACCTACAGTTAGAAAAATAGGTTCAAATCTCACTTCTGACACTTAGTAGTTCTGTGACCCAGGACAAATCATTTAACTTTCCTGAGCCTCAGTTTTCTCATCTATAAAATAGGAATAATATACCCACAACACCTATCTCACAGGGCTTTTTTTAAAGTTCAAATAAAATAATATATGTAATTTGTTTCGTAAAGTTTTAAAGTATTATGTAAATGTATATATTATGATATTAAAAAATTGTAAAGCTCTCTTTCAATGGAGGATTATCCCCCTGTGCTTTACATACAATACAGTATTGTAATCATTAAGGAACAGTTTCTTTATAGTAGGGGACCATTATGTTTAGCATAGGAAGTGTTAAGATGTTATAAACAGTCAATTTATTTTTATTGTTTTAAGTGAATTCAGTCATTCCTTGTTTAACACACTTTAAAATGACTCCATTGTCTAATAAGTAAAGTTTGAAATCCAAACCCTAGAATTAAAGATTTATCCTCCTCCTCTCCTCTAATATAAGGCCAAACTATCATTTTTAAACTTAGTTTTCTACCATATTTATGTTAATAATTCAAAACAAAGTGGCCTACTTGGCGTCCCTGGAACCTATCCATTATTCCTAATTACATTATGGACACTTGGAATAGTACTCTCTTGGATCTATTTCTTGTCTCTTATGCTACCAATCCTTAAGGACTTGGCCTACATACATCTTCTACCTTGATACCTTCCTTGATTCCTTCTGTCTGTTGCCACTGCAAAACAGAAGTAAATCCTCCTTAGCATGTTCCATAATCTCACTGATGGTATGAATCACATTTTCTACTTCATAAAAAGTGGAGAATGCTTCTAAAAGTTTCTTGAAGATAGGGACAAATCTGATGCTTATTCTGATGTTTCTTATTATTTCAACCAAGCTTAAATTAAGGACACCATGGGATGGGGAGAAGAGGTGATAATTCAGGTCAACATTATTCCCCCACATAGTTTTGGAACTTAGACATCCTCCAGGCACTTGGAGTAGTGCCTCAGTTCAGAATCTATTTCTTCCTCCTGCCCATCAGAATTCACTCATTATGACTCCTTCCTGACAGGAGCTGCACTAAACTTAGCTGACAGATTGGAAAACAGCCAATAAACCACTTTTCATGAAAGTGCTAATAGAACAATGTGTTATAGAGCCCAGTGACATTTACAGATGAATTTAAAGTCCAAAATGCCTTCAATATCCAAAGGGTCTGATATCTTTGCTTCTGCTTCAGTCCTGAACTCTGTCTTCCATATAATGGGCATTCAACATACCTCAATTTTTCAAGGATTTGTGATTTTGCCATGGTAGGTAGGTACTCTTGCCATAAAACCTGTGTTTTAGTAGAAGGTATATAGGACTTAGTTTGACAAAATATTTATGACCTTGAAGTCATACTACAAATGAACATTCTATATACTTTGTCTAGATTTATCTTTATCACAGACTCAAAATTTTCACAAATTTGTATAACCTGAAATTGCTACACACATTTTCATTTGAACATCAAAGTAACCCTGTGATACAGGATCAACCTGACATAATATCACCAATTTACAGGTAAGGAAAAAGCTTTCAGGGAAATTAAATGATTTGTCCATAATCACAAGTATCAAAAGATCAGATCTGAATCCTGATCTTTCTAACTACAAGTACAGCACTCTATTCACTAGGCCACACTATCTTTGCTACCCCCCCCCAAAAAAACCAAATCCATTTATTTGAATGTAGGAGACACAATAAATTATTATTTTGGTGGTAGTAGAACTATGACATTGAGGCAATAAGTGAAGATATATTAATTATAAAATCTTGAAATATTAGGATTCAGAAAGTCCATGAATGAAATAATAAATGAATAATTAATCAATCAACCAAATGAATGCTTATAGTATTACAGTTTGTGGGATCATGGATACAACAAAAATGGATATTAGATGCCATCAAGTCATTTATCTCATTTTACTAATGAAACTGAAGTCCACAGGGTAAAGTAACTTGCCCAAAGTCTCACAAATGAGAAATTGAGCTGTTTTTCCACATCAGATCCTTAAACTGTCGAATCCATTACTCATTCAACTATAAAAACTCTAAGAGCCCATGTTAATCTCTGGAAATATAAAGACAATAGTCAAACAGTCCTTATCCTTAAATAATTTATATTTTAAAGGGGGGGAACAGGAATCATGAACATACATGTGTGTACATATATATATATATATATATATATATGTGCATGTATATTTCTGAGTATATATGCATGGATATACATTTTGAATATATATTAATTTAAAGCAATTTGTATGTTTTTGTGTGCATGTATGAAACAAACTCTTGTTTTCTTCCTTTATTCTCTATATATGTGAATACAAATATATATATGTTTTTATACAATCGTATTATATATATAAACACAAATATATAATTAGAATAATTTACATATTTGCATGTATAAAACAAATGTGTATACAACAAATACTTGGCTACTTACTTCACATATATAAAAACACACAAATGTATGTATAAATATATAATAGTTGAATTATATATAAATATAATTGTATGTATATATATTTATACAATATATAAATGTATGAGCAAATATATATAAAACAAATGCTTATTTCCTTCCTTCACTTATATATAATACATATAAAAGTATTATTTATATTCAAATTATATATATAAAATTGTAAGCATGTATATATACAAAATATATATGTATGCATATATAAAACAAATGCTTGTTTACTTTGTATACTGCATATAATATAAAGATGTATATCTATCTCCTTGTATATCTATGAATACATATTTTGTAAATACATATACATGCACATGCACATAAACCGAAGGAAGGGAAGAAACAAGTACTTTTTTTTTGCAAGGCAATGGGGGTTAAAGTGACTTGCCCAAAGTCACTCAGCTAGGTAATTATTAAGTGTCCTAGGCCAGATTTGAAATCAGATCCTCCTGACTCCAGGGCCAATGTTCTATCCATTGCACCATCTAACTGCCTTGAAACAAGCATTCTTTAATATTTACAATATGATAGGCACTTTGCTAAGTGAATACAAGGTAGTTTTACAGAGAGAGGACACAAGTATTCAGGAATCAGAAAAGATTTCATGAAGAAAACAAGATCTGAACTGAGTTTTAAAGGAAACTGGGGATTCTAAAAGGTGGGAGTGAAGAGGTAGAGCCATCTAGACATGAGGACATCTATTCCATAGGAACGGAGATGGGAGATGGAGTATGAGTGGAACCACTGGCAATCCAATACAACTTGACTGAACAATAGAAGCAAAGACATAATCTATATATGTGAAGAAATCGGTCACACAGAGTAGATGTGTATGTGTGTGTGTGTGTGTGTGTGTGTGTGTGTGTTTGTGTGTGTATGTGTGTGTGTGTAACACAGAGTAGATGAATGAATGAATGAATGATGCCATCTTTGTGGATAACAGACAGAAGGAAGATACTGCAGAGACCATCTAGCTCATCCAACATCTTGGTCCAGTCCATGTTTTCAGAACTTCAGTAATAATATTTGCATTCTGGAGTAAAATTAGCTCCTTTCCTGGGGTGTGGAGTGGGGAGGGAGAATTAGAGAGAAAATGGTAGGTCATCCCATTCATGAAATCTAGTGAGTCCATTGCTATCTCCATATTAGCATATAGTAATAGGAACAGTGTGGTGATATTTCACATAGAGAACTAGGCCTTGAATAAGAAAGATCTGAGTTCTAGCATAAACTAACACACTTTCCAGTTCTGTGAAAACAGTTAAGTCAATTTACTGCTATGTGCTTCAGTTTCCTCAACTGTAAAATGGAGATGATAATAACATCTACCTTTCAAGGCTGTTATGAGGATCAAATTAGATTTGTAAAGTGCTTTGGTATTCCCTAAATGCTTATTTCTTTCCCTTCTAACAAACAGAAACTATACTGGCCTAGGAACCAGAATATTTAGGTTTAAGGCTGATTCTATTACTAGTGAACAAATAAATTTCCATGTCAGAGTCAGAGATTTAGAGATGGAAGAGACAATACAAATCAAATTGTACAATCTCTTCATTTTTCCAGTTGAGGAAACTAAGACTTAGAGAGGGTAGATGATTTGTCCAAGGGCATAAAGGAGATGGTAGACATGTGTATGAAATCCATTATTTCAGATCATATATGATCTTCACACCATCCTGATCCCTTTGGGTCTCTGTTTCCTCATTTTTAAAAGGAGGGAGTTGAGCATTAGATGAACTCTAAGTTCTTTTCTAGTTCTGAACCCTAAGATCCCTTAGAGGGATATTCTTATTTGTGGTAGATTTTGTTTTAGTCTGGTAGCATTGTACTATTGAAAGACCACTGCTTCTGGAGTCATTGGATTCAAATATGAGTTTGACATAGGTCCATATTCTGCCTGTGACATTCTCTATATAACGTTAGACAAATCACCCAATCCTGCCTAGGCTTCAGTTTACTCATGTGAAAGCTGAAAGGCTTGGATTAGATAAGCTTTGAGGTACCTTCCAAATCAATACTGTGTATATTATACATACATACATACATATATACATATATATATGTGTTTGTGTGTGTGTGTAATATATACTATAGTTTGTATTATTATGAGGAATAGAAAGATCAATGATTAATTAAAAGATATAATTCCCTAATGATGGATTCACATGGACTGTGGTTGATTAGTTGTGAAGAGATGTTTTTTTAAGGTAAAGGAGACTTTCTAACAACCATTAAACATACCACAGAGGAAGTTATCAACTTTATTCATTTGTATGGTCAGTCCTGCTGAAAGCAATATGGATTTGGAATCAGGTTTGAGTTTCCCTTCTGGCTTTGCCATTTATTAATTGGAACACTCCATGTAAGTTAATTCACTTCTCTGGGTCCATCAGCAAAATGATGAGTATTCAACAAAATGATCCCTAAGGGCCTGTGAAGTTGTAAATACTTCTAGTAAACCTAAGGCTACTCAATGTTTTAAATCCAACAGTATTGAATCTTCCAAGAACCTTGGGGAAATGATTCTTGATTAGTGAGGCTTGGGAGACACAAAGACATCACTGGTTGCCTGCATATTACCTCCCAAAAACATGGACCTGGCAGAAGTTTGTTTCTTAAGTGTGGACAGAAACAATCCACAAGGGTAAGGACCAATTATGAATTCAGAGATGACTCAGTCTGCTGTTTAAAGAAAGTATCCTTTACTGGCATTTTAATACTCCGTACATGATTTAGGGCACTAAATTGTGGTCATTAATTACCTTGGGCTCCATGAATATTTCCATTAGGGTCCTAAAGATAGTAAATGGCTAGAACATGATAGAACTATGAAAGGGTTGATCAGAAAACTGAGATGAGAACATAAACAGCTTCATGTCCCACTGCCACCTATACTTCCTGGGGTAAATGAGAGAGAGAGAATGGGGAAAGAGGAGAGAAATAGAAAAATAGGGGTTAGGCACTGAATCATCAAGTTTAGAAAGATGGAAAGATCGCCAGGCACCTGGGGTCATCAGCTATTATTCAATGATTTGCTCAAGTACATCTTATATGTATCATTCATGAATGAACCAAAGAATGACTGAATGAATGGATGACTTGACCTCAGGAAACCAATGCTCTATACTCAGTCTGCGATGGCTGCAAGTGACCTAATTTCATTGAGCCTCAATTTTCTAATATTTATAACAGGAGGGTATATGAACTTTGTGGTCTCTGAGATTCCTTCTAGAGCTAACATATTTATGAATCAATACTTAATTTCACTTTGCAAGAAGCCATTGTATGCAGTGTTAGAAGGTTCTTAAGCAAGGCTCAGTCTTAAAACTGGGTAGCTAAAGAGCAAAATTTGAGTTTCTGGAAAGGTCTTACAGCATACCTGTTTTTTCCTATTTGAACATAAAACCCTGGAGACAGAATGACCCTTGAAGTTACTAAAATGGAAGTGTGCATAGAAGTTGTCTGGTATGATGATCAAAAGAGCATAGTACTTAAGAGACAAAGTATCTGTTCTTTTCATAGCTCTATAACTTATTTAGTATGTTATCTTAGATAAGCACCATAACTTCTCTGAATCCTAATTTTCTCAATTTGAAAATGGGAAGGTTTGGGAAGCAAAGTGGGGCAATGGAAAGGGGACTGGCTTGAGTGTCTATGTGGATTCAAATCCTGGTCCTACTGTTTACTATTTATGTGACTTTGGGCAAATTGCTTCACCTCGAATTTCTCATTTTGAAAATAAGGATGTTGTGGTAAATAGCCTCATATCTCTTAGAGCCCTAAATCTATGATTTCATGAATAGATGACTTCTAAAGTCTCTTCAATGTCTATGGTTCTATGATTTTTGAGCAATATAAAAACATTTAGCATAATAGATCAATAGTCAAATGGTAAAGAAAAAGAAGTGAGTAAACTTCAAAGAGAAATGATGCAGACTTCCTGATTTTACTGATATCTGGTCTATTCCTAAGTGAATAAATGGAAAAATAAAGAAACCAAAAAAAAAAACCCAAATGTGGGACATTGGTAGTTTACCTTTCCCAATAGATCAGATAATGTAGAAATATTATCAATGACTTCTTCTGCCTCCCCTGGGTCTGAAGGTGTTAATATGCCCTCATAGCTATCAGGCAGACCCCCCCTCCCATGGGGGCCATTGGTAATCATGTGGGCGGCAGCTCAGCCCAACTCCCAGAGCTGCTCGGTCAGCTCCTTGGCTAACCCTCTTCTCTGCGCCTCTGTTCCGGCGCCTGCTCCTACAGCCATGATGGATGGCAGTGACATGTTAAATTATTCAGGCTGGATGTCTTCTGTGAGCTGGTGACAGCGATATTGCATTTTTAGATTACCCTGAACTGCATCGGATAGAGAAATATGTGACTCAGGAATGTGGCGCCAGTACTAGCACTGGGATGGAAATACTCTCCAACCCCACCCTCTGGGAACTACAGTATGCCAACAACCAGACAACTCTGGAAAGGCATGGATGTGGTCCTAAAGTCACACAAGATGTAACTCTGAACTCCTTTAGCCTAAGGTTAAAAGAATCACAGAATACTAGACCAAGAAGTATCTTCATGAGATAACAACAGAACTAGAGAACATAAATACCAAAGCTAAAAGGCACATTAAAATAGAGCTGAGAGGGACTTGAGAACATAGAAAATCAGGACTGAAAGATACTTTAGAAAGTACAATATAAGACCTGGAAGGGACCTCAGAACATTGAATTTTAGGACTTTAGAACAGAATTCAGAACACAGACTGTCAGAGCTAGAAAAGAATAGGTTTGTGAACTTATTTTTTAAAATAAATTTCCAATGATTTCCAATGATTCAAAAAATTTCCAATGACACAAAAACAATTTAAGAGTTCCTGTTCTGGACCATATATAATTAGGAAAACTGGGGTTCACAGAAGGGAAGAAATTTGGCCAGTTAGAGAATTAGTTGAAATAGAACCCAGGTATTCAGATTTTCAGTTCAATATTCTTGGCATTATATCAGGGTTCCTCTCTCTTGGTCTCAGTTTTCTGGTTTATAAAATGAAGGTGCATGGCTAGATTATTTCAAAGGAGTCCTTCAACCTCTGATATTCTTCGATTTCCTAAGATTTTATAAGTTCCCAACATCCTATTCTTCAAAGTTCTTCCTGCTTCTCCACATCTTGTATTGCTTACTCTCTCCTTTGAACTACTTTGTTCTTCAAGTAGGAATGCAGTAAGGAATAGGGCAATGAATTGGAGAGGAAAGAAAGTAGACTCTATTCTCTTATTCTGTCAAGGGAACAATGGGCCAGCATGCTCTCTGGCAAAGAGACAGGTTCATAGATATTAAAGTTGGAAGTATCATTAGAA
The DNA here is from genome assembly GCF_037893015.1 of Macrotis lagotis. Classification (NCBI taxonomy): domain Eukaryota; kingdom Metazoa; phylum Chordata; class Mammalia; order Peramelemorphia; family Peramelidae; genus Macrotis; species Macrotis lagotis. The sequence goes on along the minus strand of NC_133658.1, from coordinate 338,108,833 downwards.
TTAAAATAAATTTTCCCTCTCCCCTTGTCCCCACCCCATTTTAGAAATGAAACCGAAGTCCAGGAAATGAATAATAGTTTTCTTAATCAAGCCTTTGGACTGGTGGGGTTTGACTTGTCTTTTCTTTTATTGCTCAGGAAAACACCAAAACAAACAAAAATGAACACCATATCTCTTTGAAAGAGGCAGCAGGCTTTTAGAGCGTTCCTTCTTTAAAAAAAATCTTTGATTTTAGTTTAATAAACTTCGAATGCCTTGCTTAGATGCTATCATGAATAGGAGGTATGCATGGCCCAAACTGGATACTATTGGTTAGAGACTGGAACAGGGTGAGCATCATAGGCTTTCTTAGATATGACTTAAAAGACCATAGTATTCCTTCTTATTCTTATTCTTCCTTTATCCTACTCTTTTATGCCTATCTAAATTTCCCCAGTAATGGGAGCCTATGCACAAAGTTTGAAGAATGCTGAAAAGCATTTATACACTTCTCCAGCTCTGTCACTAAAAATATTTTACTGAGGGAAGGAGAATTTTTTGGAAGATAAACTGTCTGGCCTCCCTGAGCCTCAGTTTCCCATAAACAGATTCCCTCAGTATGTCCCTTTCTATCTTTCCTCACATCCCTCATTCCACATCTTTGTGAAGTTTGTAGATGAAAAAAGCTCTCCAAATGCCAAATGTAATTAACACTGATCCAAGTGAAATAGATGGAATTCAATTTACTATTTACATTCTTCTTTTCCTTCCTTGTACAAGTTTTGGGTTTTAAATAGCTTTGAGCAAAGGGGGTGGCTCAGCAGAATATATCCCGATATTACAACAAACCTAATATCCAGGGCTGTGCCATTAAAGCAGCTTGAAAAAGGAGGTGAGAGAGATGGATTGAAAAGTACCAAATTGTCACCCCCAGATCTTCTTTCCAGAGTTACACTGTTCTGTGGGAGGAAACAATGCAAGGTCATCTATTCAACCTCCCATGGTGCTCCAGATGTTCCTGAGCACTGGTCCCTCATCATTTTTATCCTGCTTGATGATTAATTAGATTGTTAATCTATTCCAACAGCACTCTGCTCTAGTACTTAGAGACTGGGACAATTCTTTTCCTCCACCTAAGCTATACCCCCAAAATATGTCTTCCCAAAGTAGATGTCAGAGGCCAGGTATGATAATTACAGACAAAATCTTGACACTTCTTCTACACTTCATTCCCCAATTAATGCTCTTGAGACCCTATATCCAGTAGCGTTAAAAGAACCCCTCTTTAACAACATTGGCACTTAAAATTAATAATAATAACAATAACTGAATAGCATTTAATACTTTAAAAATTTTTGTTATTCACATTTACATAATCTTTTAAGGTACATAAAGCTTTTTCTCACAATAGTACCTTGTGGTATTCCATGGAAATCTTCTTATACTCATCTTAAAGAGGAAGAAACTAAGGTTTAGAGTTGTTAAAGGAACTTCCTCAATACAAGTCACAGAAAGAAATGATAAGACATAGGTCTAATTGAGTCCAATTCCAGTAAATTGAGAAGGTCTTTTAAAAAGAAAACCCACCTTTAAACATACTTTATATACATACACACAACCACATAATTACTGACATTTGCTAAATAGATAACTGCTAGAGGGATTTATGTCAATTTTTTCTATTCTAAAAGGATTCATTGCCTTGTCACTAGATTAAAAATATATTTATAATTTTGAGCTAAATCATAACATCTTTCAGTCTTTTTTAACCTATAAAATGGGAATAATAATAATTAGATTGCTTATCTCACAAGATATTTTAACAGGACCAACAGAGACAGTATAAGAAAAGCCCTCTGAAAGATTTAAGACCCTCTACAGTCATAAAGCACTATTATTATTAAATTGACAGTTCTTCTAGTGCTTTTAAAATAGTTTTCAGTTTTCAAAAAGTTTAATTACCTGCAACTTTTCACCAATCATGTAAAAATGAGATAAAACAATACTTCCTGGTGGTAGACATTAGAAAGTCTAGTGAATATTAGATGTGTCGTGCACAAGATAATAGATTTAGAGCTAAAAGGGATTTTAGAAGTGATCTGTGCTAATTCTCTTCTTTTAATATGATGTTTAGCTGCATATGATTTATCAAGTATCAAATAATTCAAGTGAGTAAAGCAGAGTTTGAACTCAGATATCCTTGTTTCCAAGTCCAGTTCTCTATTCGATGCCTCATGACATAATCATTCCAGAAATCCTTGAGGATTCGCATTTTTAAGCAAGAGGCTAGACTTAAAAAAACAAATTTAATTTAAAAAAAAAGAAAAAGGAAAAGGTCGAAAGATGTTAATTGATTGACCCAAGAGTTGCAGACATTAAATAGCAAAGACATATGACAACCTGAATTCTCTGACTTCTCTTGTCATTGCAGGTTTGTGGGGAGGTGGTGGAGGGGAAGACTACTTACATAGTTTGAGGGAACTTCAACCCTGTCTTAGCAGTTAATGCAAAGCTAGACAGTTATTGAAGGTTTCTTATATTCACTAAGCTGCCCAACAGACTGTTGGAGGTCAAATGGTGAGAAAATTCAGGAAAAGATCACCCAGATGATAACAACAGCTAACATATATATAGCAATTTAAGCTTTGAAAAGTTCTTTCCATATATTATCTTGTTCTTCACACAGGTCAGTAGAATTAGAAGGGTCCTTCATTAACATCATCAGCAATTAAAATTGAAAATACTAATAACTGAATAATGTTGCAGCACTATTTTGTTATTCACAATTATATAGTATTTTAATATTTACAAAACTTTACCTTACAAGAGATTCTTGGGGTATTAAGTACAAGCTGTATATCCCTAATTTATGGAGGCAGAAGAAAATGCTGAGACAAATGAAGGAACTTGCCAAGGGCCACATAACTCATAAGGGAGTGAAGCAGAGTTTGAACTCTGGTTTCCTTGCCTTCAAGTTCATCACTCTAATGAATATATTGTAATATAATAACTACAGAGATCCTCAAGGATTTATTACATGACACTAGGTTTAGAAAAACAAAACAAAACAAAAGATAAAAACATAAACAAAGAACAAAGAAATCCCTGGAACAAGGACCATTTGACTCAAATTGTCTTAAAGATATAAATGTTCCCCTTCATAAATCAATTTGAGAAGAGGAGAGTGTGCATGAAAATATTGTATATTTGGGGCAGCTGTGTGGCACAGTGGATAGAGCACTGGCCCTGGAGTCAGGACAAACTGAGTTAAAATCTGGCCTCAGACACTTAATAATTATCTAGCTGTGCGACCTTGGGCGAGTCACTTAACCCCATTGCCTTGCAAAGATAAAAACAAAAATTAAACAAGGAGAAAATACTGTATATTCAATGGAATGTGGGGATGGGGGCTGAGAGGACACCAGAAAGTAGATGGGATTGAAAAGCTCAAAAATCACTGAATTCATTAGTGATTTAATATTACCCAGGTCTTCTAAGTTGCAGTACAGAGGCAATGCCACACAGTATAGAGACTGCTGAGATCAGAATAAGGAACAAACAAGTTCATATAATATCTCTAATATGCAGAGTTCTACCTGTGTGAAATTAGTTCATCTACTTAACTTTCCTGGGCCTTGTTTTCCATTGCTGTAAAACGAGAGCAATAGATTCCGCTGTTTTTGAGGACCCTTCCGTCTCTGGATCTATGATCTTCTAACTCTCTGTCTCATTCACCCCCATACACTTCATCAGTTGTCAAGTATCTCCACAACATACATCCTTGCCTCCAAGTACAGGACTCTCATGACTGCCTTGTAATATAATAACTCTGGAAATCCTCAATCATCACTCTAGTTCATGCCCTTATCAAATTTCATCTGGACTGCTACAAAAGTCTTTTTATTTTATTTTATTTTTCTAAGTTTTTCCAAGGCAATGGGGTTAAGTGACTCGCCCAAGGCCGCACAGCTAGGTAATTACTAAGTGTCTGAGGATAGATTTGAACTCAGGTACTCCTGACTCCAGGGCCAGTGCTCTATCCACTGCGCCACCTAGCTGCCCCTACAAAAGTCTTTTAATTGTAATCCCTTCCTCAGGTTTCTAAGGCAACTAGATGGCTCAGTTAATAAAGGGCTGGACATGGAGAGATGGAGATTCCTCTTTTTGAGTTCAAATCTGACCTCAGACACTTATTAGCTATGTGACCCTGGACAAATCACTTAATCCTGTATGCCTCAGTTTCCTCATCTGCAAAATGAACTGGAGAAAGAAATGGCAAATCACTCCAGGATCTCTGCCAAGAAAACCCCAAACAAGGTCATAAAGAAATTGTTCAGGACTGAAAACAACTGAGTGACAACAACACGTCACATATCTTTAACCAAGCCTCCATGCTTAGACTAAAACAATTTTCCTAAAGTTTAGGACCATGTTATATTCTTATTCAGTAAACTATAATAGATCACTATATAAACTCCCCTATTTGACATTTAAATATTTTTACAAGATGGCCTTGTCTAAACTGCTCAGTACCTTGGCTCTTGCTGACCCCATAGGCCTGGGACACATATGTTCCTCTTACCTCCTTTTGCCAATCTTTAGTTTGCTTCATGACTCAATTGAAGAGGATACTTCTTCATGAACTTCCCCACCCCTCTCCATTTCCCATGCTGCTAGCTACTAGCACAACCTATTCTGTATTCATTTTATATAGACCATGCATATAGTGGTATATGTCCATGTTGTCTCCCCCATTAGGTTGCAATCTTCTCTATCTCCAGATCTTACTACAGTAAACTGCTATTTAATAAATCCTTGTTGAGTGATAGCTGGAAAATAGCATATCTAGCTCTACAGCTTAAGTCTTTTGTCTCCAAGACCACTATAGCCTAGATGATTTGAGGATTGGGAGCCAGAAATGACCCATGTTTAGCCATAGATGAGAAAATGAGAGAGATCAAGTGACTTATTTAGGATCACGTATGGAGTATATATCAAGTCTAGGATTCAAACATAATTCTTCTAGTTCTGGGCCCAGAACCTTTCTCCTTATACTATACTGAACCGTATTCCTACAATCAAACCTCAGCACTAAGGGATAACCACAGCCACTATGTCCATTTCCCTTAAAGTTGGATCCCTCAGGTTGGGACAAAAGCAACCCACCTCTCCTTCCATTCATTTAGCTATTGTTTACTCATTTATCTATTTGTTTATTCATTTGTTTGTCTACTCAGTGTCTACCCTTTTTCTTCTACACTTCCCCATCAATTCCTTTAGAAAGTTTAATTGCAGTATGGTAATGAAACTCAGGAGCTCATTTTAATACACAGTAGAGAAAAATAACACTAGCCAATCTTCTCTAAACTGAATCATAATTTCTCATAATTAGTTAAAACAGAGAAAGAAATTTATTGGCCCAGGGTCCCACAAGGAAAGCATGGATTCAAACTTAAGCCATCTGATTCCTAATCTAGGCCAGTGCTGCTTCCAATGAATCTCTCTACCTCATATGTGGAGTGCTACATGTAGAAAATGGAGGTACATTTCTTAAATTAATTTTCAGCATTTTGGGTTAGCTCCCTTGTGTTATCTATTTAAATGACTACCTCCATCCTATCCCCTTTCTCTTCTCAAAAGTATGTATCTTATTGAAAGGAGGTGCAAAGGTAAAGCTTTTGAAAGTTTCTGGGATCTTGTTGGAGGATAACTCAGATAACAACTCATAGCAATAATGACCATTAATATTTCATGCCATCATTAAGATTGTACCATGTACCATCATATTACTTTCCACACAGATAGTATCTTTTATCAGAATGTCTCTTGATATTTTAGAAAGAAAAATGCAAAAAAGGGAGGAGCTGGTATATGCCACTTCCTTGAGCTCACTTAGCCTCTATTTATCCAACTGAAAAGCAAATACTATACAGATAACCCATTGGTGTGCTTGAAGTAGAAAGTATGCAAAATGTTCTGAGCAAATGGGGTTTGTAAAAGTACAAAATCTTCCTTTTTTTTATCAACTCTCTAATAATCCCTTCCCAAATCTTATTTGAAAACTCCCCTTTGCCTCCCCTGTCGATGCTTCTTAATTTCTCCTCTCTCGCACAACTATTTATTATTCAATTCAGCAGTTAGCGAGGGCACTGATAGAGTACATACTTACACAAAATAAAGCAGAATTGTCCCTGTTATAAGCCAAGATATTAAAAAATATACATCTTCCTGGTGGGTCTTCTTGGAGTGTCTGATGTTAGAGATACTTAGTTCATAATTAGATTTAACGATCCCATTGTTACATGCAATCTCAAATTCTGTTAGTTTGGTCCAAGCATGGATAGGGAAGAAATGGAAGAAATTCATTTGTGATTTTCCTCCCATCTAAAACACACATACACACACACACACACATGTGCATGTATATATACACAAAAAACAATATCGACTCTGCAAAGCCCTTTGGAGTCTCTCTTCACTAAGAAGGAAATCCTTTTGTGGTTAGCAGTTCCTGCAGAGAGAGAGCTCTCCAGCTGCAAGATACTGATGAGGTTAAGCATTAATTAAATTGAACTGCGAGAAAATAATTATGGGCACAGATCTGTCAGGGCGAGTTGTCACTAACCAGTAACAAAGTTGGATACAAACTCCATCAGCGGAACTGTCAGGCAGCTGTTAAAAAGGATATGAATGTGTCCCCAAAGGATAATTTGAGTGGGGGTATGTAAGGGAGGGGATGTGGAAGGTTGGATTGAAAAGGATTAATGAGGCGAAAGGGCTTGTATTTTCAGTTGGAATGTAGCATGCAAGCACAGTAAGTTGTGATATCATCACTTAATCTTAATGTCCAGCAGCAGTCCCATTTCTAACATACTAGTGGGGCAATTAAACTTGGCATGCTTCAAAGTAAAATTTCTCATAAATGAAAGTAGATGAAAGATTAGAATTTTTTAAGTGTACAAAGGTTCATGATCCAAAAATATAATTTAATTTCCACAGATGAAACAATCTTTAATAAAAATTATAGAAATTAGCAGATTCAGAAATTGAGGTGTTTTTTGGTTGTTTTTTTTTGACAGGGAGAAGGTGGTGATGCCGTCCTGCAAAAGCAATACTAGCCCCAGAGGTCTCTGTCTGAAAGGAGACTGTGAAAAAGGGAAGAGATTGCAATTCTTGGATGTTGGATTGGTAGATGACTTTGGTCAGGAAAAGATAGAGGGAATTAAAAAAATGTATATGATAAAAAATTCCAAACTTCCACCACTCCAGTGAAAGTTGGATACCTCCCAAAGGGAGAGATGTTATTAGTCTGAGGTGTGACTTGATGGCAATGTGGATCTAGAGTGACCAGAGACAGGAGTCAAGGTAGGTTATATGTGAATGGGAAGTAGTGGAGATAGCATTGACAATTATAAGAATGGACATCTGATAATATAGATCCAGATAGGTAATAGGTTATGTCCAATGAGATCAGTGGCTGGAGGGAGATTGATAGAACCACATATAGATATAAAACCTAGTGGGTTCTATTAATTGAGGCTAGGACTTTGGATTTGATTCTCTTTTACCACTGACCCAGTTTATGACCTTACCAAAGTCACTACCTTTCTCTGAGCTTTAGTTTTCTCTTTGATTAAATAAGAGGCCTGGATTAGATTGTCAAAAAGTTTTGCTTATTTTTATTGTTTTTCTCCTTCAATTTTCATAATTCAATTAAGACATAGGACAGGATGTCAGCAGGAGTAGCACCATTGAGCAGAGGTTAGTACTGATTAAGACCATAGAAAAGGTAGTTTCTTCTCTGGCCCTGTCCAATGTGGCATGCTCAGGACACCTCTGTTTATTGACATTGTGAAATGGAAGTCAGAATTTTTTTTTGGATGGAAGAAAGGATAGAAATCCAGGAATATCTCCCTGATACCGTAATAAGAACTTAATTGTACAGTGATTTTATTGTTTTTTTTTCCCAAAGGAATCTCACAAATATGGAAAGATCACAGGATAGGAATATCTAGGTTTTTTAATCTCAGATTTTTACTAATATTCTATGTGAATTTGATCAGATCACATCCTCTCTGTAGGACATTAATTATATACATATACTTATTTATTCACATATACATTAATATATGTATATATGAGTTTATAGGTAGATATAAGTATATATTATTTATATTATATATGTCTAATATATAATAGGATAGGTTTATATATATATATTAGATAATATATCATATATTTACTTATATATGCACACATGTTCATTATATTTACACCCACTCACATAGTATGATGTTATAATAAAGGACCTGAAAATTAGGGAGATCTGGGTTCAATCCTATCTCTCCTACCCAATGTCAGACAAGTATGAGATAGAGGTCACTTGGCCATTCTCTCTATCAGCTGTGGTGAATCAGTCTGGAAGCATGGTGGCATGGAAGGTCATTTGTTTCTGACAAACCTCAGTTTGATCCTAATCTGGGAAAATCATTTCCCTTCTCTGGGTATCAGTTTCACTATTTGTAAAAAAATAGAGCATATATATCTTTAGGAAAATCATACAGTGTATATAGTTTGTAAGCATCTCACTAAAACATTTAGAACTCCCAGACAATGTTCTAGGACTATAGGGTTCAGAACAGGTGCCCATGCTCATTTACATAGGAATTTCCTCACGGGTTACATCTAATACTAAACAATCAGACTAGGGGCAGCTAGGTGTCACAGTGGCTAGAGCACCGGCCCTGGAGTCAGGAGTACCTGAGTTCAAATCTGGCCTCAGACCCTTAATAATTACCTAGTTGTGTGGCCTTGGGCAAATCAATTAACCCCATTGCCTTGCAAAAACAACCCTAAAAAAAGAAAACAACAAAACTAAGCAAATATGGATAAGGCAGATCAAAGGACATATTAGTATACTAGATTTAGGATCAAATTTAGGATCAAACATGGCTTTGCTAATTACCTGTAGGACATTGGAAAAACCACCCACCCTCACCTCAGTACCCACAGGACTTCATTTCTTGAGGAAGAAGACATTTTAACTCTAAGACTTCTAAGGTCTCTTACTGCTTAGCTAGTCTATGATTCTAGGACAAGAAGATCTCGTTTACTTTCAGGTTTTGGTCCTAATAACAAATTTGTAAGGTAGATATTTTTTTCATTTCTGAAATTTTATGATTCCTTAAGAAGTTTTCCCCTTAAAGAACATATATATATATATATATATATATATATATATGCATATAACTACATATTTACATGTGTACTCATATACATAAATATATATATATATATATATATATATTGTATAGGTGCATGTGCATATGTGTATAAGTGCATATAAATATGTTTGTATAGGCATTTATATGTATGTGTGTGTTTATCTATATGGATATAGAGATAGAAATAGAGAGATATATCTATCTATCTATATATCTATCTATCTAATTTATATATATGCTCTGTTTTTGCAAATGGTGAAACTAAGTCCCAGAGAAAAATTATTTACCAGATTAGGGATGAAGTAAGATTTGTGAAAAACAAATGCCTCCCACGGCACCAAGCTTCAGAATGCTTCCCAGAAGTAGATAGATGGAATGGCCTGGTGCCATCTCTCTCCTATTTTCTTGACACTGGGTAGGATAGAGTCTTCTGCAGGAAACATAGCCACAGGCTTGCAGGGACCTGCCTTGCCCTGGCAGACTGGATAGGATTGAAAGAGAAAACTCTGGCATATTTCAGGCCCACATGCCAAACTGCCTGAAGGAGACAGACGCTTTTAGGAAAGTAAAGTTTTCTGAAACAAATGTCAGGGAAGATTGATGTCAAGGCAGCTGTGAGCTCTGCTTCCATAGCAATCCTCCCCTGATAGTAAGGGGGGATCCAGGGAGGAGAGCAAGCCCATGGGGACCCTACATAGTTAAACTCTCACTGGGAAAAAAGATATGTGGGACAGAGAAAAGAATACTGGATTTGGAATTAAGGACCCAAGTTTGAATCCTGTCTATGCCATCTGCCCCATGTTTGACCTTGGGCAGGCTGTTTAAATTCTTTAGGCCTCAATTTCTTTATCTGTTTAATGTTCACCCACCTCTCTGTGGCTTTGCACAAGCTCTCTGTTTGCCAAACGTATCTTCTACATTTCAGTTTTTTAGAATCCCTACTTTTCTTCAAAGTTCAAGTCAAGGGTACCTTCACACAATTGGTAATATACCTACCCTGCCTGTTACCTTGTATTTTTTCTTTGTTTTTATTAAAGCAATGGGGTTAAGTAACTTGCCCAAGGTCACACAATTAATTAATTTTTAAGTGTCTGAAGACTCATTTGAACTCAGGATTTGAATCTCCTGATTCCAAGGTTGGTGCTCAATCCACTGGGCCACCTAGCTGCCCCATCTTGTATTTATCTTATAAATTTATGTATATCCTTTGTTTAATTTTGGACCAGAGCTTGATTTCTTTGGCATTGGGAACTCCTTTTCTATTGCAGTTGAGCAACTTCTGCACAATTTATCATTTTAGACAGCCATCAGCAACAGTGAGAAATTTAAGGCTTTTAACCAAGTTTACTTGGGAAGTAAATATAAGAGGCAAGAGTGTAATTCTGAAGTTTATTCTCTAACCATGTTGCTACAATGTTGCTTAATTACATGTTATTTCTCTCATTAGAATGTAGGCTCCTCATAGGTAGGAATTGTTTCATTTCTCTCTATCCACAAAGTAGACAGTTAAATGCTTCTTGATTAAATTGAAAATTCAAACTTGATAATTCTGAAAGTTCCTTTTCTTCTGTAAATATATGATGTTATCTAAGAAATGCTACACGAGGTAGCAAGCCTCTATGCCTCATTCCAGTTCTATAGTACTGGGAAATCATTACACCTCTTTGAACCTCAGTTTCCCCACTTGATAATTGAAAAACTACTATATTACCTTTGTCACTGTCTTGTTTTGAAGATCAAGAAAGTGTGTATAACAATCTATTTGAAAACTTTAAGGCCATATGCAGTCTTTTAGAGGCAGTGGAAGATGATTTTAAGGATTTTGATTACAGAACCCAAGACAGGACTAGCCAGGGCAATAGAGATGATATAGTATAAACCTCTCATTGTACAGAGGAAGGAAAAGACCTAGAGGTACCTAAGGTCACAAAGAGAATCAGAAGCAGTCAGTATGAGAACCCAGATCTTAGTTACCCATATTGTCCTATTTCTATTGCTTTTGCATAGGACTGTTTCAAACATGCTGCCCCTAGCTAGGGAGCAGCTGCTAAAGGGGAAAGTAGTGAAGGTTGGTCTACACAGTATCTTGTAGCATGGTCCACTATCTTAGGAAAGAGATGCTCTTTCTGGTAACAGGCTGTTTAATATTTAAGCACAGCCATAGCCAAATAAGCCAAATAATTTAAAACCATTAAAGACTCTGAATATTGTCTTCAAACTAAGTGAATAATTTATGGGCTGAGCTGTAATAAAAGGAAAACCTAACACAAGAGAAACACACCCAGAATAAGAGATTGGATTCCAGACTTATAAATAAATGAACACACTCTATGGGTAAATGGGTCGGACAGTGTTTTGTCTCTGGGTATGCACTTGTGACTAGGGAACTGGAAGGAGAATAGCAATGGAATAAGCCTGGTGCATCTTGAGATCTGACTCAGGATGGAGACTGGAGATGCCTGCTTCTTGGATAATTGAGAAATTGTCCTCCACACACTAACCCCAGAAGAGGTTGTCACTTAAATTCTGCTGTGAACCCCTGGACCAATCCTAGATCATGGTACTATGTTAATACTCTTAGGAGTAAGTAAACTATTAGATAAAAACATATCTCAGACTTTATGTATGGTACTGTGCAAATTACTTGGGACAAAGTGAAGTCATTAAATAGATTGACATACAATGAGCTTAAAATTTTCATCTTTAAAAATTATACTATTCAATGTGTCCTTATTTTTATGCATTCATTTGTTTTACAAAATTTGACATTGATTTTAGATGCCTTTGATATATATGCTTTAATTTTTCAATCAAGAAGCTACACCACATTGGAAACTAAGTGTATGTTTTACATACAATTAATTTCTCTAAGTCTAGTTTTGATTATTGTTCCTTAATTTCAAATGGGGTTTAAATTTTGTGATTTTCTAGTACACAGAAGCATGTATAGCTCTACCTTTTGGATAAATTTCTTAACTTTTTGGTGATTTGTGGCATGGTACAATGACATCTTACTTCATTATGCCTTTATTTGGAAATTTCTAGAATGCTTGAACAGCTGATTCTAAGAAGTTTTTCTTGTCCTTGATGTTTCACTTTTCCAAAAGCATCATCCATATACCTAAGCATATTTCCAAATTACAAAATTTCCTTCCGCCCTCCCTTCCCACACCCCTCCCCTTAGCAGAAAACAGTTTAATATTGTACTTACACATTTGTGTTAAGCATGTTTACAGGTTAGCCAGTTTTGGTATAAGGAATTAGGATTGAGGGAAAGAAATACATGAGATTTCTTTTGAAAGTGAATGTAGTGTTCCTCAAATTCTTTTTTTTTCAAGGTTTTATTTTTAGGTTTTTTTTTGCAAGGCAAATGGGGTTAAGTGGCTTGCCCAAGGCCACACAGCTAGGTAATTATTAAGTATCTGAGACCAGATTTGAACCCAAGTACTCCTGACTCCAAGGCCAGTGCTTTATCCACTACACCACCTAGCCGCCCCTGTTCCTCAAATTCTGAAGGATTTTATTTTGTTTTATTTTGTTTTACTTCCTCTGGATGGGGATAGCATTGCCCATAACTGGTCTAATATGATTGTCCTAGTTCTCTGAACTGCTGGGAGGAACTGGTTCCATCAAGGTTGATCATCTCACAAAGTTGTTATTAATGTGTACATTGTTCTCTTGCTTCTTTGCTCAGCATCAGATCCTATAATTCCTTCCATGTTTCTCTAGAGTCTGATCATTTCATGGTTTCTTTTGGAACAATAGTATTCCATAATATTCATGTAATATATTTTTCTTCACCATTTCCCAGTTGAGGGGCATCCCCTCAATTTTCAATTCTTTGCCACTACAAAGAGAGCTGCTATGAACATTTTGGAACATGTGGGATTTTTCTCAATTTCTATAATTTCTTCTGGGTATAGGCCTAGAATTGGAATTGCTGGATCAAAGAGTATGAACAGTTTTATTGCTCTTTGGGGATTGTTCCATATTGCTCTCTAGAATAGTTGGATCACTTCACAAATCCATTAGCAATGCATCTATGTCCCAGGACTCCCACAACCTCTCCAACATTGATCATTTTCCCTTTTTGTCATCTTAGCCAATTTGATAGGTGTGAGGTGATACCTAAGAGTTGTTTTAATTTGAATTTCACTAATCAATAATCAATTGGAGCATTTTTTCATATGATTATATATAGCTTTAATTTCTTCATTTGAAAACTATCTATTCATATCTTTTGACTATTTTTCAACTGGAGAATGACTTGCAGCATTATAGATTTGATGAAGTTCTTTCTATATTTAGAACTGAGATATTTATCAGAATTCCCAGTTGTGAAGATTGTTTCCCACCTTTCTGCTTTCCTTCCAATTTTGAAAGTTTTGATTTTGTTTGTGCAAAACCCTTTTAATTTAATATAGTCAAAATCATTCATTTTATAGTTTATAATGTACTCTATTTTTTTATTTGTTCCTTTTCCATAGCTCAGATAGATAGAGAATTTCTTGGCCTATTAGTTTATCTATAGTATTACCCTTTATATCTAAATGCTGGACCCATTTTGATCTTATTTTGGCATAGGCTGTGAAATGTGGGTCTAAGCCTAGTTTTTGCCATACTATCTTCCAGTTTTCCCAACAGTTTTTGTCAAATAGTGAATTCTTATCTCAGAAGCTAATGTCTTTGGATTTGTCAAACAGTAAATAACTGTAGTTATTTACTACTGTTTCATTTGAATTATCCTAATCCACTGATCCATTATTCTATTTCTTAAGCAGTACTAGGAATTTTGATGACTCTTGTTTTATAATATAGTTTTAGATCTGGTAGAGCTAGACCACCTTCCTTTATATTTTTTTTTCATCAGCTCTCCTGCTATTCTTGACCTTTTTTGTTGTTCCAGATGAATTTTGTTACTGTTTTTTCCTAAATTGTTAGAATAATTGATAATTTGATTGGTATGGCACTTAATAAGTAATTTAATTTGGGTAGAATTATCATTTTTATTATATTAGCTCTACCTAACCATGCGCAATTGACATTTTTTTTTGATTATTTAGAACTGACTTTATTTGGGTGAGAAGTGCTTTATAATTGTTTTCATACAGTTTCTGAATTTGGGATTGGGAGGTAGATTCTTGTCTTCTTTTGAAGAAAGTATTATTTAGAGGTTATCATTTGCTTAAAGGTGATAAAACTTTCATATTTATTTGAAATAAAAATAAATAAATCTTCTAAATATATTGGGGTATTGAACTATAGATTTACTTTATCTTGACAATAATTTTCATGTAGCTTTAAATGAAAAAATGAGTTTTCATGTCTTTGGTACTTGTATATCTTTTCTATGACAAATGTTTTTCTTCACATTAATAATGTTTCATTGTCTATTTTGCCTTTTTTAAAACTAATCTTCTCATTGTTCTTACAAATTTGAGAAACCCAGGCCACACTGAAGAGATCCCTTAACACCACCTTTGGCTGCCTAGTCTTTTTAAAAGTTGTTGTTTTCTGAGAATTCATTAGGCTATTTTACTTCAATAGTCTGCCAGTTTATGACATTTCCTCTCCCCCTAATTTTCAAATTCAGATTTGTAGAGGATGTCCAAGAATGAAACCCACATATTTTGACTTTAAGCCTAGTGTTCTTTCCATTCTTTTATCCTAGGTCCACCCTATCATCTTTGGGTAGATGGATATTCAAATCACCAAGAATGGTTGGAGATCTTTTTTATTTCTTCATTCAAAATCTTTTGCTTCAGTTTTTGACAAAGCAGTAGTTGTTCTTCCAAAAGCCAACCGCTATAATGCAACCTTGTCCCATCCTATGTTTTCAGTCTTATTGAACACTGCTCTCCCTTCTCTCATTCTGGTTCAGTCTATCTAACTTTCTGTTCCTTACACATGCTAATGTCTCTGTTCTGTCTCTGTGATTTTGTACTGGTCATCCTCAATACCTAAAATATACTCTATATTTACCTCAGTTTAATGATCACTTCTCCCTTTAACTCAGTCTTTATCTCTTGCATAATGCTGTTCCCCAGTCCATCCAAAATTTAGCATTGTCCTTTCCAATCTATCTTGTATTTATTCACTTTTTATTTGGGTGTATTTAGTCACTTTTCAGTTGTGTCTGACTCTCTGTCATACTATTTGGGGTTTTCCTAGCAAAGATACTGGAGTGGCATGCCATTTTCTTCTTCAGCTAATTTTACAAACCCAACTGGGGCAAACAGGTTAAGTGATTTGTCCAAGGTCATACAGCTAGTAAAATTCTGAGACCAGATTTGAACTCAGGATGAATCTTACTAATTCCAGGTTTAGCATTCTATCTTTTCTGCCACCTAGCTGACCACTTTATATTTAGGTTGCATATATTTATATATGTATTTGTTGTCTCTCCTATTAGAATTTAAGTTCTTTGCAGATAGGATTATTTTATTACTTGTGGTTATATTCTCAGGGTCTTAGTAAGAATTTAGAAATGCTTCATATTGATTCTTGAAGAGGTGAAGTTTCTATGACTTCCCTATTCTAGGTTTTTGTCTTTTAAATGTTAAAGTTTTCCTTTCTACCCACCCAAAATTTCTCCTGTTTCAAGTGAATCCTAGTTCCTTTTGTTCAGTCATCCCTGGACAACTGTTTAGCATCTGGCCCCCACAGACTTTGGAGATGACATTTAATTATTTTTATTCCTTCTCCTTTAGAGCTAAATGAATGTATTATGCTCTTTAAGATCAACTGTGCTGTCTATGCAGGAGACAAGACAGTATTAAAGCAACAGACATGGTTTTAATGATGCTCTGAACTTGGTACGATTGTCTCTGTACTGCCAACTCCATCTGCTAGAAATCACTGGGCACCTCGTCTAGGGAAGGACATAGATTAATGAACCACAGCCATGCCAGGTGCTCCCTCTGAACCAGGCCAAAAGGCCAACTGTTATCAAGGCAGCTTTGGGGAGCAAGGATTATCCATCTAAAAGACAGTAATGCCCTATAGTAGTTTGAACTCAAGGAATTTAAATTTGTATGGACCAAGACAATGATTAGGTTACATATTATCTCACTTCTTCAGCCTTTATTCAATCAACAAGTATTAATTTATTAATTTCCTAGTCTGTCCCAGGATTTGTGTTAGATTCTGGAAATACAAAGATGAAAATAAATAGGTTATACCTCCCAGGAGTTTAGTTAACTCCTAATGGGAGTGGGGATATGTATATACATAACTTTATATAAAATATACATGAGGGAAATTTGAGGAGCAAAGGTATTAGCAACAGGTGGCAGGGAGATGCAGGTATGATTTTATTTAGGAGGTGGTATTTGAGTTGACTTTGAAATAAACTAACTAGGTCTTCCAGAATGTTGAAGTATCTGGAAGTAGATTTCAGGAGAGATAGCCAATTTCAAAGTACAAAGGCATTGAGATAGGAAATAGAGTGTTCCATGAGCAACAGAAAGAAGGATGAATTGTAGAATGGGTGAAAGAGAATGATATCCAATAAGGCTAAAGGAAAAGAGCATGTGTAGAAAATTGATTTTGTAAACATAATTTCAAAAGGAGTGAATGTTCTAGATCAACCTATAGTATTTTTGAAGCATCTCCTTGAATAATGATTAATAGGCTAACTGAAACATTCCCATCCATTCAGCAAAGCAGGTTCCCTAGAAACCTCTAATCAGAAAATCTTGACTAGTCAATAGTTCACATTACTATTATTATTATTTGGATCTTAAAAAATGACATAGCTATAAACATGTTTTGTAATTCATAATGATTTCCTCTTAAATTAGACTGCTCTGAAAGAATAAGTAAAGCCTCTAAAAATAAAGTAGAAAGAAAAAAACAGCCTAGATTGATGGTAAGTGAAATCAATTCATATTTCATAGAATCATGAAATCTCTTAGAAGGGATTTCCAAGGTCATTTAGTCTGATACATAGCCAAATAGGAATATACTCTCCAGTGTTCCTGAAAAGTGGCCCTCTAATGTATACTACAAAATCTACTTTTTTAGAGTTAAGTCATTACATCTTAGGATAGACTTCATTATTAAGAAATTATTTGATTTTTATTAAAAAGATAAAATGTATTTAATTATATATTTTTGTTTCTGACCTTTATGTTTATTTTATTTTTATTTATAGAATAAAACAAACATTTCTATAACATCATATAAAAAGATGGTTGCACATGAAACTGTAAATTTATTATATATAGCTTAATATTTCTTTAAATATATAAAAAAGATAAAGGTCTTTTTTGTCTTTTTTTTTCTTTTTTACCCTTCACCAACCCCTGCTCTAGAGATGGTTACTACTAAATGCAAATGGGACCTGAAACCTGTCTCTATTTCCTTCCTCTCACAACTTCTATTTCTAGCTTTCTGAGCTAATATGAACATAATACATACTTCAAAAACTTGAAGAAACCTAATATACACATTCCTTAACCTCTTATTCAAGCAAATGATTTCAACCCATCTAGGTTGGTATGGTTTAAAATACTCTGACCATACTGTTCCCCATCTTCTAGATGCATGATAATTTTAATGCATACCCCAAAATATGACATCTTAGAACCAAATAATTAGCATTTGAATAGTACTAGGTAAGTCAGGGCTAGAGACATTTGGGTAAACAAGACTTAGATATATGAACAATTCAGGAAATTAAAACAACAAATTACGTATGATTAAGGTTATCTTAATGATAACCATTAAAAGAATTCAGAAGAGAAGTCAATGTGGTCCGAACTAGTCAAGGTACTTTTAATCAATAAGACAGGTACTGGAATGGGCCTTGAAGGATGGGTAGAATTTGGCAACATGGAGAATTGGGTACATTAAAGGCATAGCTAAAGCAAAAAAAAAGAATTTGGCATGAAATTTTGCATATATGTATTTGTTTATGGGAAATGGTTGGAGAACAAGAAGAGACAATGAGAAGAGGCTAAGCAGAGGGCAAGTACAGAGAATTCAAATAATATAATTTGAGGAAATAAGGGGAATTCATTTGTCAGGCCAAAAGTTGACTCTAAGATTCCAGCTTCTATACTCATGGTCTTCTTTCTGAGCTCAAATTCAGGTTTTGGTTTTACCACTGAAGGACAGAGTCTAAGAGGGGTTCAATGACATCATTCAAATAAAATGAACTTTCAAAGCTATTATCAGGACCTAAAATCTTCTTTTACTGGGTTTTGGATATTTTTGGCTGTACTAGTATTTCCTACGTTAAATGATCATATGCAAACCTGAAAGGGAACTTATAAAGTTTATCTAATCTAACTTCATTTTACCAAAGAAGAACTAAGACTCATCAAAGATTAATGACTTGGCCAATGTCCTCCAGATGGTACATAACTGGTAGTAGATGCTAATCATGTTTCTGGATAGTTCTAAGCAAAAAAAAAGGGAGCTGGGGAGAAGAGAGCTACAAGTGAAAGGAACCATATATTGAGAAGTGGGTACAAGTTATTTTGTGATTACTTGATTTTTCTTTTTCCTTTCTAATATATATTCAGTCAAGACTTTTGATAGAAATTTCTTTTTCCTGATAAGTAAAAATGTTCATACAGACTTATGTGGAAATATTTATTTTAGGACATGTTTTGAGGACTCATCCCTGTTTTATGATAGTAAATCCTGTGGTTGGATTAAACCAGTTCCCAGTGGCATCAGTTTTTTGTTGTAAGGGGTCTGATATCATGAACTTTAGGTTCTCTGGTCAGAGTGAGTATGGTACAACTGAATTCTGAAACTACTTACCTCTAGACTTGCTCCTTCGCTTCCGTCTTCCTGCCGATGCATGACGGAGAGCTGGCTGGAGCTGGCCGATCTCAATGGGTGTATTGGTGCGGAAACTCTCTTTAAACTTCTGCATCAGGGATTCCACGGTTTCTTGTGTTACCTCGGCAGCTAGAGGGTGGGCAATGGGGCCAATGTTAAGGTGGAGTGGACACCCGATATGATATAAACCGCCAGACTTAAACCCACCCTCACCTACTTATCAAAGTAATGATGATCATATAATGACACCTCTAATAATCACAATGCAATTGTCTTAAAGTTATGTAGAGTTCTTGAGCTAGAAAAGGACTTAGAAAAATGGAATTTTAGACCTAGAAAGGATATTGGAACAACAGAATATTAGAGCTGAAATGGATCTTGGAACAATAAAATGTTTAAGCCAAAAGAAATCTTGGGATAATGGAATGCAAGAACTGGAAAGGATTTTTGAACAATGGAATCCTGATGAACTTTCCATTTCATTGGAAAAATGAAATGTTATAGTTGGAAGTGACTTTAGAACAATGGAATGTTAGAGCTGGAAGGGACTCTTGAATAATGAATTCCTAGAACCATAAGGGACTTTCAAACGTAGAACTCTAGAGCAAAGGAAAGTCAGTGAAGTGCATAATCATAGCACAATTCACTGAAGATAAAAACCAAAATTTTAACCTCATTACTATCATATAAATATTAAAATAATGTTGACATTAAAGCAACAAACTTGGAAGAAATTTATTAACTAACCATCACCATCACATTTTCCCCCACTCTACCTTCAGAGTCAAACTGGATTGGCATCAAAAGAGTTAGGATGTAAGAAAGTTTGAAAATGGGAGGAAACTGAAAGGGATTTGTGTGTATGTGTGTATGTGTGTGTGTGTGTGTGTGTGTGTGTGTTGGTGGGGGGAGTTTGGAAGAGCAGAGGGGAAAAGGAAAGAATGAAGTAAGCCAAGAAAGAATCAAGTGAGACAGAGAAAGAAATCTAGATATGAACAACAGGAAGAGAGAGAGAGAGAGAGAGAGAGAGAGAGAGAGAGAGAGAGAGAGAGAGAGAGAGAGAGAGAGAGAGAGAAGAAAACAGAACAAAACAAAGCAAAACACAACAATGACAGAAGACCATTTTTGCTAGTTCAGCTTCCTAAGAAGTTCTTAGAAATAATCAGAGCTAGCTGAATCTTCTTCATTTTTTTCCTCTCCCCTCTGCAGGCTCAGTAGTTTCACACTCAAATATCATATTCCAGAGTTATATACTGCCTGATACTATGAGATGACTGGACATGTTAATGATGCCTGTTTCTTTGAAGGGGTTTCATCAGCCCTGAAGATAATACACCTGAAATGTCTTAGAAATGCCATTTTCTAAGGAGCTCCATTCCAGGGCATGCTTATCGTCTCAGACAGATGTGTCTATAGGACAGACTGATACTCAGGAGGCAGAAATGACTGGGCAGACACACATTTCTGACAATATGGACGAGGATCAGGGCAGCATTCCCGAGACCCTATCTATTGGCAAAAACTGTGTTTGCTAAAGAGGAATGCAGAATCAGTAATGCAAATTAACAAACTAGATACATCCTCCTTCCCTACTTTCCTTATTGAGACTGTTTTAACCCTTTGAGGTTCAGGCCTAAGACTTAGACATTTGTGTAATATAGAAAGAATCACAGGATGTTAAACATATTTCTTATGGTATACAATTGATGCCAAGATAACATAATATCTTGGAAAGAAGCAATGAATAGGAACTGCAAAGGTCAATTCTATGAATCCTCTATGCATAAGACTGAGAGAAAAAAGCAAAAACACTGAGATCCTACAGCAAATAATTAGAAGAGCAATAGTGTCTTTGTGCTCTGATCTGACCCAAGGCAAAATATTTCCTGTTGAGTAGGGGCTCATCCATGGTACATCATTCTTATTATATATGTTTCTCATGCTGTTCCTACCCTCCCAAAGTCTTCCAGAGCCCTCTCCTCCAGATCTATCTTATATGTTTTTAAATTTTCCCTTCCCTATCTAAAGGAGACTGTTGTATATTCCATTCTCTCCGAATCCCTGTCATTGGATCCATAAAAGGTTAACAGTCCACTATTTTGCCCTGGTATCTTAGTAAATATTAATAATGTCCTTGTGTATTATCATGTAAAGATAGCATACTTAACATTGAATAGAAGATCTCTGGATACTTAACTCAATTCCCTTGAGAATGAATGTATTTATTCCTTCAATAAATATTTACTGAATGACTATGACTTAAAAGACTTTCTGATAGTCTCCCTCTGGACAATGGGGCAAGGAGTTAAAAGACTAAGGAGAGGTTCTGTTCCTTAAGAATAATAATCTAATTAAATCTAAAATGGTCCTTAGATATAACCTAGCCATATCTCATCTTTTTATAAATGAGGGAACTAAGTCCTGGAAAAGATTAGTGGTTTGTTCTGATCCACACAGTTTATAAGTGGCACCATTCCACTTAACTATACGTCCTCTGACTAAATTAAAATTTTCTTTTTTTTTCACTATACCACACTGTCAAACACCAACTCATCTTCTAGAATGGAAGCTACAGAACATATGAAATAAATAAAATGACAGGTAAATATGAAAGTTCATTAAGAGGGGTACCTTATGTTAGTGAAAGACTTTCAGCCAAGATGACGGAGAGAAGACAGGCACAGTTCTAAAGTCTCCTGATCTCTTCCCCATCTATCACATGAAACAAACTTCTTAAAAGAAATCCAACCCACAAAACCCAGAAAGAAAAGCCAGGAGAAAGAACATCTACCTCAGGATTTGTCTCCTGCAGCAGCTTTGGCCGAATTCAGGCAGGTGAGTCTCGGCTCAGAGGGAGGATCAGCCCCGGATCAGGCAGATTAACAGCTGAATTGGAATGGGGAGTCTGAGGGCCGAGAGTCGGACCTGCTGGATCAGCAGTGGGGCTGGACAACAGGGGCTTGGGTCTGTAGGGAAGCAGAGGTGCTGGTGTTGGTGCTGTCCCCCTGGAGCTTGGGGACCAAGCTGGGGGGAGAGTTCTGGTGCAGGAGAGCTGCGGACACCATCCCTAGGCTCCTCGGGTCTGAGAAATTCTGAGTCCATGCCTCCATTGCACAGAGGCCTCTTCCCAAACAAACAAATGCAAACTACTTCTGCCTCAGGCCTAGGTGTGTGAGCAGAAGAACCAGCCCAGTTGAGGAATGACCTCAGGCCAGGGTAAAGCTCACTATTGATTGAAGGCAAAAGAATTCAATAGCTCCAACTCCTCCCTTCAAGCAAAGGGAGAAGGCCTCTCAACCAAGGTCACAGACACTCCAGAGAAAGCAACCAACACCTCCTACTGGCTAGCCAGATAAACTGCACTCAGTAAACCCTTTAGCAATCCCAAGCCCAGGTGAACCAGCATCCCCCCCCCCCCCCCAGACAACTCAAGGTCTTAGCATAATGAAGAAGGGTCAGTGGAAAGGTGGATCCATAGAAAAAATCCTGGAAGGGAAAGACCCCAACTCAGAGAGACCTGGAACCTCTGAGGAGAATACAATCTGGTTTCCAGCACAGAAAGACTTCCTTGAAGAAATAAGGAAGGAGCTTAAAAATTTGGGAGAGACAATTAATACCTTGCAACAAGAAAACAAAACCTTAGAAAGTACAATTGGACAAACACAAAAGGAGAATAAATCTCTCAGATCATCAATTGGACAATTACAGAATGAGAATAATTCTCTCAGATCCTCAAATAAGCAAATGCAAAAAGAAAGTAATTCTCTCAAAACCTCAATTGGTCAAATGGAAAGCTCTTTCAAAAGTAGAATTGGCCAATTAGAAAAGGAGTTGCAAAAGGTTAATGAAGAAAACTCCACCCCAAATAAAAGAATGGAGTCTCCAGAAACTAATGACTCCATGAGACAGCAAGAGTCAGTTAAACAAAATCAAAAAATAGAAAAAATAGAAGCAAATGTAAAATACCTCATCAACAAAACTACTGACCTCAAGAATAGATCGAGGAGGGGCAACCTGAAAATTATAGGACTTCCTGAAAACATTGAAGGGGAAAAAATCCTGGACTTAATATTACAGGATCTAGTGATGGAAAACTGCTCTGATATCATGGAATTGGAGGGCAAAGTAGTTGTGGAAAGAGTACATCGATCCCCATCAGAAAAATATCCTAAAATGAAAACACCAAGGAATGTTGTGGCCAAACTCCAGAACTATCAGATAAAAGAGAAAATCCTGCAAACAGTCAGAAAGAAATTAGAGAAAGAGGAAATCAATGAACTAAATATGCAGCTAAAAAAATTAGAAAAAGAACAAATCAAAAATCCCCAATTAAATACCAAATTAGAAATTCTAAAAATTAAAGGAGAAATTAATAAAATTGAAAGTAAAAAGAAAGGTACCTTATTTGATATTAGTGGTTTATTTTTTTTTGGGGGGGAGAGGATTAATTTGGGCTTAATAGTACCAGGAAGACTTAATGGAGGAGGTGTCATAACTGGGAAATCACAGCTTCTTAAGAGTTGTAAGGGTCCTTAAAGGTGGTCTAGCATGCATACAAACAAAAGAATCCTCTGTACCAGAATATCCAACAAGTCAATTTCTTGGCACTGCTTGAATACCTCCAGGGACACAATCTCCCACTGCCTGTTGAGACAGACCTTTCTACTTTGGGACAACTCTGATTATTAGATAGTTGTTCTTAAACCAAATCTAGTTTTACCTTTCTACAACTTGAAAGCATTATTCTTAGTTCTTCCCATGGGACTGAAGTAGATCAAATCAGATGCAGCTACCAGAAAAATGAATAGCATGCTAGGTCTGGAGTCAGGAAGTTTTGAGTTTAAATCCAGCCTCAGACACTTATTAGCTATGTGACATTGGGCAAGCCATTTCTTCTCTAGTTGTCTCAGTTTTAACTGTAAAATTGGGATAATAAGAGTAACTACCTCCCAGAGTAAGTTGTGAGCATCAAGTGAGAAAATATATGTAAAAAGTACTTAGCCCAGTACTTAGCATAGGCACTTTAGAAATGCTTGGTCCTTCTCTCCTTACCCTTTTCCTTCTCCCTTTCCCATATCAGACTTATTTAAATACTTGAAAATGTCTATTATATCTTGCCAAAGTTTGCTCTCTGCAAGATTAAACATTTTCAATTGCCTTTTCTGGTTACAGGATCTTCTATTTATAGTTGATCTGAATCTATACTAGAGATAACTTAGATCAAATCCCATTTAAGAGCAAGGTAACTGAGAGGGAATTTAAATGCCTTGCCCAAGATCACCCCAAAAAGCAGCATGGTCTTCACATGGCATTATTTTGAGGCTCTTCGCCATCCTTTTTTCTATCCTTTCAGAAATGAGGAAACTGAACCCTCTTCTAATGATGTAGTCTGACTGGGGCAAAATATCTGATCAGGCATGAACAGGACTATCGCCTTTCTTTCCTTTTTCTCTTTATCTCTGTGTCTTTATCACTACAATAGGTCACACAGGTAACAAATGTCAGCTATCTGAAAGGCTGGATTTGAACTCAGGTCCTCTTGACTCCAGGAGGAGCTCTTCTGTACCACTTAGCTCCCTCTCCTGTGTCTTTCAATGCAATATAAAGTTTTATTTTCTCTCTTGCCTGCCAAAACACATTACTAAAGTTGGATCCCACTAAAACTGTTATTTTTTTCATTTTTTTAGTAATCTTGTACCAATGAAAATGATTTTGAATACAGCTTTAAGACTATACATATATAAATAAAATTTCACTATAGTAAATTCAGTGTTTTTTTCCTAATCTATCAAAAGCATTTTGAATTCTGACCCTTATCTAGTGTATTAGCTATATCTCCTAGATTTGAATCATCTGCAAATTTGATAAGCATACCATCTGTGCCTTCATATTCATAATTAACTTCAAAAATGTTAAACAAAACATTCCAAAGAAGAGATTCCTGGAGACCTCCACTTAAGATTTCCAAATTTAGGGGTGGCTAGGTGGCGTAGTGAATAAAGCACTGGCCCTGGAGTCAGGAGTACCTGGGTTCAAATGGGTTCAAATCTGTTCTCAGACACTAAAATAATTACCTATCCGTGTGGCCTTGGGCAAGCCACTTAACCCCGTTTGCCTTGCAAAAACCTAAAAAAAAAAGATTTCCAAATTACCTTCAAATTATTAATGACTATTCTTCAGGCATAGCCATCCAACCACTTGAAACCACTCAATCATACTATCATCTTAAATTTCTCCATCATTCTCCATAAAAATAACAGGAAATACTTGATCAAATGCCTTGCTAAAAAGCTATATACATAATGTATTTGGAATTTTCATGATCTACCAATTAGTGATCCAAAATGAGGATAGTCTGGCATGACATGTTTTTGATGAAGCTATATTGACTATTTGATCATGGCTTCCTTTTCTAAATGTTCACTAATAATCTTATTAATAAAACATTTTGTATCTTCTCTAGAAATTAAAATCAAGATTTAGGTAACTTGAGAACAAATCAGAAAGACAAGAAAACAGGGTATTTGGGGAGTAGAGTGACTGAAGGTTAGAGTGAGGAAGTAGGGGATAAGGCTGTGTGGGTAGTATGAAAATAGAATATGAAAGGATCCTGAATGACCATTTAATAACTTTGAACTTTATTTACCAAACAGTTAAGAGTTAGTGAATGGTTTCAAGTGGCATAGGGTCTCATGATCTGATCTATGTTACTTTAAGATTTACAAAGTGCTTTCAAAATTTTATCTCATTTGATTCTTGTAACAGCCTCATGAAGTAGGGTCTATTATTATTTCCATTTTATAGATGAGGAAATTATCAGGCCAGCAGAGAGAAGTTGTAACTTTTCTAAGATCACAATAGCTAGTAATGCCTCAGATAGGATTTGAACTCAGGTCTTTCTGATTCCAAATCCAATGCATTATATTATGCCATCTAGCTACTTCTACCTATGAGATCAATGAGAGCTAGAAGCTCTAGAATATGTGTAATCCATTGAATCTGAAAGTTTAAATTCTAGCTTAACTCACTATAACCTTGAGCAAATAACATCTCCTCTCTGGCCCTCATATGATTTTCATTGGTCAAATGAAGGAAGTAGACTAGCTGATCCCATAGATCTCTTGTACCCCAAAGATTTTAAGATTTCCTCTACCTCTAATTGATGGAGGTAGAGAGGGGATGGAGTAGAGAGACTTTGTCCAAGATGACATAGCTTGTTGATTCATTTTAAACATAAAATTATGTGTATGTATACATCACATATATATATATATGCTTAATATATACAAAATATGTGTGGATATATATTTATATATGCATATATTCATATATATAAATATATATATATATATATATATAAATATATGTCTCTATTTAAAAGTATTAAAACAACAAGTGTTTATTCTTCATAGACCCTTCCTGAATTCTTGTTGAGAACAGTGAGACATTCACTTATCAATCTGGCAAACTCTACAGATGGTGTTTGAACTGAGTAACACAGCAAAACTGGAAAAGTAAAGTGGGGAGAAGGAAAAAAAATACCCTTGTAATGACAAATGAGAGATTGTCATACTTAATGGGGACAAATGACAGTGATCTACAGAATGGAGTATCCATGGGATTCCTCCACAGACCAGGTAGAGGAAGAGGAGGCTCAGGGGCAGCAGGATGTATGGGGAGGGGTGCAGTGAGGCGGAGACAAGGTGGTGACAGGCTCTGCTCCCATTCACGTATCATACAGGCACTAGCCATTACATCACTGTGGAGGACTGCCTTGAAGTTCAGGCTAAAACTGCACATTGCTCAGTGCCAACGACACGCTTGTGATGACACCCATCGGCTATCATCTATCTCACTTTTCCCTGTATTCTGGAATACTCTGAAATGGCTTGGCTTATGACTCTGCCTTCAGCAGACTCACTACATTTTTTTAAGTTCCTGATTTAGTTTTGAACTCCCATCAAACCAAGAGCATTATTCCTAGTGGCAGATGGCAGGGTAACACAACTTGCTACTCCTTTCTATACTGTCTAGCAGTTAATTCTGGGTATCCCACATATGCAATTCCCGTTTAACCTTCAGGAGCTCTGAAATTCCTGGACTGTTAATCTGGTTCTCTCTTTAGACCATCTGGTCAATGAAGTTAAGTCAATCTTGATAAGAAGATCAGTTATTGTGGGATCCTGTCTTGAGCCAACAGCTCAGCTCGGCTTAAAACTCTGGTGAGACCTCTTCTGTGCCATTGGGGAAGGGGAAGAGTTCATTCAGTCAGTGCTCTTCTTAATCAGTTCAGTCTCATTAGAAGTGGGTGCCTGGAACATTAGGCAATAGGTAGAAATTGCAAGCCAAACAAAGTAATAATATTATCATCTACATAGACAGAGTGCAATCTCTCATTCAGATGTCCTCTGCATGATAGCTAATGTGCAAGCAATACCCCTAGCAGGTATATTTACTCACAGTTATAATTTCAGTTTCCTTTGGCTCCTGAACTATGGTCTATTACAGAATACAATGAACACTTGTGCCCAGTCACTTAAATGGTATGTGTATGGGCCATGAGTGCTAGAAGTAAGGGAAAGACAGAAGTTAAGGAGACACAATGCTTACTCTTACAGAGCTTAGAATTTAGTTGGGGAGTTAAGATGTATATAAAGACATGCAATCAGGAGGAATCTTTGAGAGACCATTTGATCCAACTTCCTATCCAAAGCAGGAATTTGCTTAAGGACACATAGAGAAAAGACTAAAAGCAGACAGATATCTTAAGAGAAAGAGCTCTTGATTAGGAGGAGGGTCATGTGGTTGTTACATCTGGTTGCACTGTTCTGAACCCTTTCCATTATGCCTCTCTATTGGATAATCTCTCTTACTCACTAAACCTTTAATCTTCATTTTGTATGCATGGTTATTCACCATTAAATTTTAAGTTCTTTGGGGGCAAGAACTGTTTCTTTTCATATGCGTATTTCTGGGACTTTTTATGGTGCCTAGCCCAAAAATTAAATAGTTAATAAATATTTGATTGCCATTAATGAGTCATTAGGCAATCTCATTTTCCACAACTCTCATGTAAGAAATTTGAATTATATAAACTTATGTTCCCAACTCAACTTTTACATCCTTTTAAGTTCAATCTTCAGTTGAAGTCTTTGCTCTAAGAAATTTAAAGCTCTAAACATCTTCATTATTAGATCCCTTCCAGATCTATATTCTATCATTCTAAGTTCTTCAGTCCTTCTCAGTTGTAACATCTATTCTAAAAGTGTCTTTCAGATCTAACATCTCATAATTCTTGGTGAAAATTAGATATATCCATACATTTAGAACATGTTTTTAGCCCATGAAAAACAATGATCCTCAGTGCTTTGATGTTGCCTTCAGTATATCTCAATGCTTACAAATTGGGTATATGACACAAATGCTAGGGGAATATCTATCATGAATTTAAAAAGCACTCATTGAGTACCTACTATGAAAAAATACCCTGGTGTATGAGAAGTGAGGGATTCTTCTCCAACAGTGTGTCAGTTTGAATGTTTATCATATTCAGACTAACCATGATATTGATCTTAGTAGAGGACTTTGGAAATTGGGATTCTTGATGTCTTCTTTCCCCTTTCATATTATCATCACTGCAAAAGGAGAAGAGAATTGACTGAATGGAACTCAGTGCCATTAAATAGTGTAATTTGTTTCATGGGTTAGCTATGATTGAAAAAGTCCACACCTAGTGGCCAATTTTTTGCTGATTAGATTTTCTTGACAGTCTTGTATATCTTTGGGTTGTAATCTCTTAGTTCTGTCACTTTCCAGGTTAGTAGAATTTACTAGAATAAAAGTACAATAAATACATGTGATATATGTGTATATTGTTGTTGTTTAGTTGTTTCTGTTGTAGCCTACCCTTTGTGAACCACATCTGAGATTTCCGTAGCAAAGGTCCTAGAGAGATTTCCCTATCCTTCTCTAGTGGATCCATTTTGTCAGGCAATCAGAGATTAAGTGACTTGTCTAAGGCTACACTCCTATTTTGTGTTTGAGACTAGATCTGAACTTATGTCTACCTGACTTCAGGCCCTGTGTCTAACCACTGAGCTATCCAGTTGTCTTGATACCTACACAGATACACACAGAGACACATACATGCACATGTATGTGAGCATATGTGTGTGAAAGAATGGATCTTCTGCTTTCTCTAAGCCCCCAATAAAATTCCACCTTCTACAGAAAACTTTCCCCACTACTTCTTAATTCTAGTGTTTTCCCTCTTTAATTATTGATTTAAGTATTTATCCTTTATATGTAGTTTCTTTTGTATATATTTCTTTGCATGATCTCCCCCATTAGATTATTAGTTCATTATAATCAGAGACTATCTTCTGCCTCTTATTACATCCTGCAGCACTTAGTATAATGCCTTACATATAGTAGATACTTAATAAATGTTTGCTGATTGATCATAGAGCTTATGATCTAGAAGGGTAGATAAATCATTTATGAAACTTCTCTTTGACAACTCTTTTTCATCAGATCATGAACCACTTAAGAAATTCAATCTCATCACTTGTATGCACCTTATTTTTTGACTCCCCAAACTGTAGGATTAACCTAAATGAGTGGATCTCCAACTTTTTGTATCTTTTTACTCTTAAAAAGTATTGAGAACTGCTCCCTCCCTAGAGTCTTTTTTATGAGTTAAAGTAATCAATTCTTATCATATTAAAAATTAAAACCTCTTAAAATTATCATGAAACTTGTTTTGATCTCATATATTCCCTAGAAAGATTCCAGGGATCTTCAGCATCACTTTGACCTGCTGAAATAAACTATGGATTCATTCCTGAATAATAAGATTCACTTTTAGGGGATAGAGATTTGCAATTTCTATAAAATGAAGCCTACAAGCTATAAAGGCAATTTGCAATTTTGAATGCAGAAATATTTTAAATTAGGACAACCTTGCAGCTTTGAGAATACAGCTTCTCAGGGGTATTTGTTAAGCATCAAGAACATTAGTATCATACGATTTAGAACTAAAAGACCAAGAGGGGTCACCCAATCAAACCTTCTCATTTGACTCAAAGAATCCTTCTATTCTTGACCCCTCCATCTCTGTTCTTCATCTAAAAGTCCTTAGAATCATAGTTATAGAACCAAAAGGAGTCTTAGAGATTGCCTATAGCATCCCTTCACTTTATAGATAAGGATACTTTAAGTCAAAGAGTCAAGTGACTTGCCCAAGGTCATGCAGATAGTATTGCTTTTATTTTTGTTATTTTTAACAAGGCAATGGGGTTAAGTGACTTGCCCAAGGTCACACAGCTAGGTTATTATTAAGTGTCTTAGGTTGGATTCAAACTCAGGTCCTCCTGACTCCAGAGCTGGTGCTCTATTCATGGTGCCACCTAACTGCCCCTCACTGCACCACCTAGCTACCCCCAGAGAATATTTTGATGCATAAGCTAGAACATTACTAGTTTCATTTCATAAAAACCACTGGGTAGTCAAAGGAGATAGAAACTATTAAAGACTATAAGAAAAAACCCTTAGGAATCCACTCATGGTAAAATGCTGGAACAAAGACATACTCAACCTAGATATCTTTTTGCATCTCAAAGACCTATTTCATAGAAGCATTTGATTCTTCATAGTCTTCATCTCATTTCCATCAAGACTACTATTTCACTGATGGGGAATCTTAGATTTCCAGGGATAAAATAACCTGAATTATGATACAATATTAATGAATAAACACGAAAGCAAAATTCTGTAAAGAGGTGAAAGACACTCAAAAACTTAGGGTGGGAGGGTCCTCTATTTCCTAAAGCTCTCAAAACTTGAAAGGAAGACTGATTTCATCTGACCCAAGTTTTGGGCCACAAGAGCTGACAGCAGATTCAGAAGCAAGTAAAGGTTACTGCCAATTTCTCCTACAAGCAAGCTCTTGACTTTGTAGAGTTATCCTTTTAAACTTGATTCTCTGTTATGCCTCAGTGATGTGAGCTTTTCTCACATCATTTGAACCAATTTCAGTTATTTCTGAGTTATACTTTAACACACCTATTTCTTTCCCTTTATTATTATTTTAAAAACAATTGAAGACATATGTATACTTGGATAAATCAAAAAGTGGGCAAATTTCTAGAGTTTTACTATTTGTTTATCCTATAAAAGTAAGAGAAAGGAATAGGAGTTTGGGAGATAGGTGAAAATATTGAAGTTGTCAGAAAAAAGGTCCATCTATCAAGGGACATATAGAAGGAAAGTGTAGAGCATTGGATTGGTGTGATTGAGGCTGCTGCTAATGCATTAGTTTGGAGCTTCTTCTTCCTAGTAATTTTAAATTGAAGACAAATACTCCTTATACCCCAAGATAGTTATAAATTTAAACACATGAAAGTCAACAAGAGGAAGTGTCAAGAGAATCAGGGTGAAATAAATTTAATTGCTTTGCAAACATGTCCCACTTCTCAATATTAAAACTAAATGCACTATACATTTAAATATCTAGACAATGAATGGTACATGGATTGGTTAGGGTACTGTTAAGATATCCAGAGGATTACATGTATTGATTTACAAGTTTCCATTTTCAGATTTGGGTAGATAGGGAGGAAGGGATATATATATATATATATATATATATATATATATATATATATATGTATGTATTCCTGAGCTCCGGTGTGGAAAATACATTTCTCAAACTTATCTGTTACTATTTTGTATATACCTAGAAATGCATAGGTTTCCTCTACCCTCCTCCTTTCCTTTATATATTAAGTTTCTAGAGGAGAGAGATGATTTTAATTGTCTTTGTATCCTTAGCACCTAGATGTTTAATAAATTCCTACTGATCAATACCAATGTAGATCAGCATTTCTTCTGTAGCATAATGCAGCCCTATATAACTGGTGTTGTTGATGGTGGAAAGATAATTTTAGAGTTGGTACTTACAGTTTAAGTGACTTAGCTAAGGTTACATAGTCAAATGATCTAAGGTCTAACTTTGAAAAGAGAAAAGGAGAGGAGAGGAGGAGCAGGAGGAAGAGAGAGAGAAGGAAAGGGAAAGGAAAGGAAGGGGATGAATGGAAGGGGAGAGGCGGTATAGAGGAAATGGCACTAAAGCACTAAGGATTTATTAAGTGACTACTACATGCTACATATGAGAATATAAGTTTTCCCAGTCTCTGAGGGGGCCCATAATCTAATGGAGAAGACATTATAACAAATAAATAAATATAAGCAACCTATATAAAGAGGATTAATAGGAAATAGCAGAGGGATGGCACTAGAATTAAGAGCCATTGGGAAAGGTTTTCTAAGTCAGTAGGTGGAGATGAGGAAAGAATTCTAAGCACAGCAATGAACATTAATTAAGTGCCTATTTAATAAGAAGAGGAGAGGAGAAGAGGGAGCAGGAGAGAACAAAAGAAGGGATAAAGGGAAATTTATTTTTTTATATCCCCCATGAAAGTCTAGAAGTTTAATTGATTAGTCAATGCTAGTTCTCAATAAATGTTTAAATATGAATTAGCCAAATATGAATCTTTATGATTCTGATTTGAATGTGTTCATGCATTTGTCACTTATATCTTCTAAGTTTCAAAGTTAAAAGACCATGTCTACTTTTCATTTTGATCTCCCAACGAAACCTAGCTCTTCAGTTGTTCAGTCAGCACTATTCTAACTGGAAACTGAAGTGATGATCAGAGATTAGAACTCATGAGCTTTGGGTTTCTAATTCTGATTTAAACTATGATTTAACTATCTCCCTCTGATATAAAAGTTTATGTGCCTTATTATCTGTTTATCATATAAGAGTAAAAGAGAGGAACATGGAGTAGGGAAAGAGGTGAAAATATTGAAGTTATACTAAAATTACCTCAGCATACACTGCTCAGAAAAAGTCCATCTAGAAAGGGATTTATATGATCCCTTATCTAATTCTATAGAAAAATATATATCGAATTAGAAAAACTGATGTGTGTTTGTGTGTGTGCATGTACATACATAATATGAACAAATATATGTATATATGTAATATAAGCAAATATATACATGAATATAATAAAATCTATGCATTATTCAATGCAATTTACACATGTGTAAACACACAGACACTGAACCTTAAATGCCCTGAATAACCTGAATCCTTTTTATCTTACCTTTTTACATCTCACTTTCTGCCTTCCATCCTTAGGAACCAATGGTACTGGACTCTATCCTTTTACTTGCATAAAACATTCCACTTCAGACATTTTTATTTACTGTCCTGTTGTCTGGAATTCTCTCCCTCCTCAACTGAATCTCCTAGCTACCTGGTCTTCTTTCAAATGTTAGGTAAAGTTTTACTTTCTGCAAGAAAACATTCCCATTCTCCCTTTTATTTCTAGTATTCTAGTGCCTACCTTCTGTTGATCCTCAATTATACATATATATATATATATATATATATATATATATATATGTGCACATGCATATATATATATATACACATACATAACTATGTATGGATATATGTGTATTTATGAAAACATATGTGGGTACACATAGTCATGCATGTTTGTTTATATATGTTCACATAATATATGCATGTGACAATGTATGTATTCAAATATATATGCATATCATGGAACTGCTCAGCTATGTACCAGAGTATTCTTGATCTAATTCGCTTTGTTTATTATAGAGGGAATCTTAGGGTCTGTGGATGTCTTTCTCCTATTTTGTTAGCATTTATTTCTCATATCTGTTTTTAACATTACCTATTCGTTATGGGAATTGTTTTTGTTATGCAATCATATTTCGGTTGTGATGCAGATGAAGAAAGTTAGGCACACAGGATTAAGTGATATGATATGATATACATATCCCTAGATGTAGACATACACACATATGTGTGTGTATGTGTGTGTTTGTCTTACTTTTACATAGATGTCTGCATGTTGTCTTCCCCATTAGAGTGTGAGCAGCCTGAGAGCAAGGACTGGCTTTTTGTTTTTCTTTCTATCTCTAGTGTTTAGCCTAGAGTAAGCTTTTTTTCTTGTTTAGTCATTTTCAGTCATGTTTGACTGATTTTATTGGAAAAGCTATTAGAGTGATTTGTCATTTTCTTCTCTAGCTCATTTGTATTGGGATTAAATGACTTTCCCAGGGTTACACAGCTAAGTTAAATGTCTGAAGCCAGATTTGAACTCAGGTTCTCCTGACTCCAGAATACCGTCCAGCTGCCCAGAGTAAGCACTTAATAAATGCTAATTGGTTGTTATGAATTATATGTGTATATACATGTTTATATATGTATGTACTTTTATATGAACTTACCTGCCTATATTTGTGTGTGTGTGTATACACACACATATATAAACTGAATTTACATACATTCAGAGTGGCATATGAGTTTGGAACTGGGAATCAAAGACCATTAGTTTCTAATCCCTGATCATCACTTCAATAACTATTCAAATCGTGTTGACTGAGCAATTGAAGTTCTAGGCCTCCTTGGGAGATAACAATGAAAGAATAGACATGGTCCTTTAACTTTGGGAACTAGGAAATATAAATGACAAATGGATGAACACACTCAAGTCAGAAACAGAAAGAGAAATGTTTGCCTAATTCAGGTAAAGTCAGCAAACCTTTATTTA
Source organism: Macrotis lagotis (assembly GCF_037893015.1). Taxonomy (NCBI): domain Eukaryota; kingdom Metazoa; phylum Chordata; class Mammalia; order Peramelemorphia; family Peramelidae; genus Macrotis; species Macrotis lagotis. Next base: position 338,074,182 of record NC_133658.1, on the reverse strand, counting down.
GAGCTACCACTGAGATACTGTTAGGCACTTGAATCAATAATAAGAATAGCAAGTTAATAAGAATCAAAAACTTGTAGAATTTTGTAGATGGATGGGACATAGGAATGTAGAATGTCTGTAAAAATAGACTAATTTTAGATTTAATAGAGTCCTTAGAGGTTACTTAATCCAACCTCTCCTTTTACATATAAGGAAATCAAAGCCAAGGTAGAGGAAGTGACTTGGCCCAAGTTACATAGTATTTGTCAATAGTGGTCTTACAATAGAAATGTGTTGACTCCAAATCCATCATTATTTCAGTTTACTGAATTAGAGAATGATAGCTCCTTAATATGATAGTTAGATGATGTAGTGGATAGACTGCTAAACCTGGAGTCAGGAAGGTTTGTCTTTCTGAAATCAAATCTGGCCTCAAACACATGCTAGTTATGTGACTTTGGGCAAGTCATTTAACCCGACTTCCTTCATCTATATCAAAATTGAAAAATGACTGATTAGCAACTATTCCTTTAATGGACGGGAGGTGTTTAAAAAGATAGAGAAATTAGTGCAGACAAAATAGGAGAGAGACTTTTCCACAGGCCCTTAGATTCCACTTATGGTATTCAAAGAGAGTAGTATGCTGTTTATACTAACAAGGCATTGGCTCAAGAATACTCTGGTAGGTAACAGCAATTCCTGATAATTAATTTTGAATAAAGGGTAATCTCCACCATGAGGCAGTCTTAGTAGTTGATATTAGTCCTCCTCTGACTCAACTCAACTTTGATGTCTTGTTGCCTATGTTTCTCTAGGATTAGGACTATCAGTATGAATCCAAACAACAAAGAGAAATAAATTTAAAGGACTGTGATCTTCCTATAAACTTGAGGTGTTGATTAAGAGGAGGAGGAGGAGGAGAATTTTTCTTCTTGTTGTTGTTCTTCAGCCATGTCCGACTCTTTAGGATCACATGCCATAGCACATTAATACTGGACATGGGTTTTCTAAGAGTGGAATATTATTATTTGGTTAAGTGGGAAACAGTCAATCTACCCTTTTTCCTCTCTTTGTCTTCCAGCCTTAAATATAACATTTCTTTGGTAGATTTAAATCATTTAGCTTTCTACTATCACTATTTTTATTTTTATTTATTTTTAATTAATTTATTTTTTTCATGCACATGTATATTTTTAAGTTACAAAATTTCCTTCCATCATCTCTAACCACCCTCCTACCCATAGTGGCAAACAGTCAGGTCAGCATTGTACATACATATTTTTGACAAAGATGTTTACAGATTAGTCATTTTCAGTATGAGGGATTAGGATTAAGGGAAAGAGAAACATAAAAGATAATCTTTATAAACGTTCATCAGATTCTGAAAGGTTGATTTTTTTGTTTGTTTTGTTTTGTTTTTCTCCCTCAGGATTGGGATATCACCATTTTTATTATAGAATTAATATAACTAATAAATTATTGTTGCATTTATATTGTACTTGATGCTTAGAAGTTACTTTCATATGTTATGTTCCTAGAATCGAATACAAATCCTTTAAGGGAGACAATAGTAATGCTTATTATTTTCATTTAACATGGGATTTTCTGGCAGATACTCTCATATTGATAAGCTAATATAAACAGGGTTAAGTGTCTTGCCCAAGATCACATAACTAAGTCTCTAAATTCAATTTGAACTCATGTCTTCCTCACTCCAAGCCTGGCGTTTTATCCATTATACCATCTAGATGCTGCATAGCCATTAGAAAATGCTGAAAAATAAACCTATTTTGTCTTCTATAAAGACTCTTCATAGAATGCTCCAAAGAATGATTTATTCCCGTTTAGCCACATGGATGGACAGACATTAGAGGAGACTTCACCTAAATATCCTAATAAATAACTACTTAACTATACTGAATGGGGGCTTACTCTGGGCTCTTACTCTCCGACTTACTCTGATTATAACTGAACCAAACAAGAATCCAGTTCAATTCAAATAAAATTTTATTAAGCACCTACTATATACAAGTAATTAGTAAATATGAGTTTGGATTTACTACTTTAACTAGAGCAGTTAGAAGAAGAGATACAAGGAAAGATGGAAAATTCTTCATCTTCCCACCCCAACAAACTGAGATTTAGCACTAGAGAATAGTGGGAATAATGTCTTTAGCAGAGCAGAACAAATTCCCCCTCTGATGTGATTCAGTAAAATAATAGAGATCAATCCTGGGAAGTCATTTGCACTGGGCGCCCTGCATACACACCCGGGTGGATTCTGAGAAATGCTTTTATTTTTCTAGGTGTGTATGATGGAGAAGAGAAATAGTGCTTTTAAAAAAGGAGTGTAGAAAAGGTGTGCGTATTGGGGGTGGGGGAGGGGGTAGAGGATGCCTCCAAACCTGATCATGTCTCATAGCAACGTGTGTGATACTGATAGCTCAGGAAGTAGGCTCAGTCTCCAGTCACTTTTCAGATAAGGCAATCTTCTGGGATTATAAACAAGACATGATAACTCCCTCCCTTGAGGCCCTGCCTTCTCTACCCTTTCTTTTATCTGCTACCCACTGCTTCTCAGCTTATTCACCTGCAGTGGTTTAAACCTGAGTTTGCTTCAATATAACCAGATCAGAGAAAGAGTTCTTTTCACAAATATGTCAATATATAATATATACCATGAATGTCTATATGTCTTAAATCTAAAATTAAATTCTGAAATGGTTAATTGTAAGAACTTGATAAGAGATTTTTTTGGTAGTTCTATATGTAGTTTTCTGTCACTCTCTTCCTTTCTGAAAGGTGGTGCATCATAATGAAAAGAGAGCCAGCTTTGGAGTACAGATGATCTGAGTTTTAGTCATTTCTTTGACATCCTCTTCTCAATTCTTCAGGTAGTTCTCCAAGACTATAAGTTGAAATTTCTAGTCTACATTGGTAATCAGAATCTCCTGATACAGAAGAAATCAAAGGTCTTTTGTACACATTTACAGATATCACATATGTATATATGTATATATATATATATATATATATATTCATTTGAGTTTTCATTTCATAAATTCCTATGTCTAGGTTATTGAATAAAACTTCATATACAACGTGAAAGCCAATGGTGCTTAACTTTTCAGTATAAATTTTTTTATTTTGGGGGGGGGTGAGTAGAAGGAAAAATCTGTATTTGAAAAGACTTATCCTTAGAGAGAAACTGAACACATTTCCTTTCCTCTTTTATGTATAGAATTCATAAGAATTCTTCATTACCAGCCCCTCACTGCTCTGGGCTCAGAGCCAGTGTGGTCCTTTATCTGGTGCCAGGCAGGAGAGAGGCCAGATAACCATCACAAGATAGTAACTGGGAGCAAATAAGAAGTCACTGGTGGTTTGTAATATCTGAGATGCCCAAGCAAGGCAGTCATCATTGCCTCTCCTCACGTCAGCACAGCTCTTAAGACCTAACTCCAGTCTTAAGAAGGATGAAGAAAACAGCAGGGAGACACATACATATATGCCAATTACAGAAGAGGATGATAAACACATGTGGATCCAAATCTAGATGAAAAACTGGGGGAGGGCAAGATTAGGTAATAAATCAAGAAAGCATCCTTTGAGAATCAGAACAAAGAAATGAATTCATTTCTCAAGGAAAATTCAAGATCCAAAGTACTGGCCTAAAAACTTGCTAAATTAAAATGCCACTGATATGGTTGTCATAAGGAAGGAAATATAGCCCTAGGTTTCAATCAGTGAACCTGAATTCTAATAATATTACCTCTTTTACTTTTAGCATGTCACAATACCTCTTTGGGTGATTCCCTTATCAGTAGAATTGAATTCAGCACTTATTAAGTACCTACTTTCTCTCTCTCTCTCTCTCTCTCTCTCTCTCTCTCTCTCTCTCTCTCTCTCTCTCTCTCTCTCTCTCTGTCACACACACACATTCCCTCCTTTCTCCTTCTTTCCCTCCTTTCCCCCCCCTATTTTCATCTACTGCTTCTTTCCCATCTATCTTTGAACATGGTCAAAAGTTTCCAAAACATTAAAGAAAAAAAAAGAAATAAAAACATAAACTCTTTACTTTATCCTACCAAGTCTGCCAGTTACCATCCTATATCTCTCCTCCCTTTTTTAGCTAAACTAGAAAATAGGTGTCTACAACTAGTGGTTCCATTTTCTTTCCTCTCTCCTTCTAAACCATTTAAAAACCTGGCTTTTGGCATCATTTCATTGCAATTGCTACCTCCAAAGTTATTAGTAATTGCCAAAATGAATGGTGTTTTTCTCAGTCCTCATTCTTCTTGACCTCTATGCAGCATTTGACATTTCTGAACACTTATATTCTCATGAACACCCTTTCTTTGTTGAGTTTTTGTGATTTCTCTCTCTTGGTCCTCCCAAATGTCTGACCATTCCTCAGTTTCCTTCCCTAGTTCATTATCCATATCGCATCCACTAACTCTGAGTGTCCTTCCCAAAGTTTGTCTCTGGGGCCCTCTTTTTTTCTTTTTATAGGATCTCACTTGGAGATCTCATAAGCTCCCAGGGGTTCAATTATCATCTCTATGCAGATAACTCACAGAACTATTTATTCAGCCTTAGTCTCACTTCTGACCTATGGTTCTGCATCACCAACTACCTTATTACACATTTTGAACTGAATATCTCATGGGCACTTCAAATTTAACATACTCCAAATGGAACTCATTATCTTCTACCCTGCTCAAATTCACTTCTCTTATGAATTTCCCTTTTATTGTTGAGGACACCACTATTCCAGCAACCAAGTTTCAATACTTGGTATAATCTTTGACTTATCTCTTTCACTCACTACACACATACAATTGATTGCCAATTCTTGGCATTTCTCTGCAACAACCCTTCTATATAATCCTCTCTTGACGCAAATTGCAAATGCACAAGTTCAGGACGTAAATGTCTCACTACGGCACTTCATCTTTCACAGCAGCTACCAAAGTGAATTTTCTAAAGATAAGATCTGAGCATGTCACCTCCCCCCCAATAATCTCCAATTCTTTCTTATTACCTCTAAAATCAAATGAAAGCCTCTCTAATTGGCATTTAAAGCTGTTCATAACCTGATCCTCTCCTATTTTTTTAGTCTTTTAACTCATTATAACCTCTATACATTAGATCATATTGCTATAATGACTTATTTGCTATTTTCTTACCCATAATATTCTATTTCCCAGTTCTGTGACTTTGCCCTGGCTGACCCTTATTTCTAGAACATTCTCCATCATATCCACCTCATAGAAGTCTTCCTTAAAGATGCAGAACAAACTCCAATCCCTATAGAAAGTATTTCCTGGTTACTCAGGCTGTTTTTAGTGCCTTCTCCTCTAAGGTTATTATCTAGCTCCACTGTATTTGCTTTTGTGTACTGATTAACATATATATTATCTCCTCTTTCAGAAAAGAAGCTTCTTAAGGAAAGGAACTGCTTTTGATTTTGCTTTGTTATCCCCATCACTTAGCACAGTACCATCACATAGCATTTAATAAATACTTGTTGATTCAATTATTGATTGACTAAATGATCTGACATTTCACTAAAGATTTAAAGTTGCCTTGTATTGCTTAAGAATTCTTCTTCAGAGAAGGAACCTGAACTAAGTTCAGACAAATAGATCCATATTACCTCTGACCTCCTTCCTCTCTGGATCTCTTGCTTCTCCATTGCTATATATCCTATGGGATTGGTTATTGTTATCATTAGCAAATAGGAGATTGTTTGCTTATTAGTAGTGTGACCATGGAAAAGTCATTCTGTCTCCTTGTGCCTCAGTTGTCACTTCTTTTGTTTATAAGAGAGCAAGAAGGGAATAAACACATACAGCACCCACTAAGATGGCTAGGTGGCAAAATGGTTGAAGCACTGGGCTTTGTAATTAGTAGGACTCATCTTCATGAGTTCAAATCTGGTCTCTGACAGTTACTCTGACATTTAAGTGACCCTGGGCAAGTCATTTGACCCTGCTTGCCTTTATTTTCTCATATTTAAAAAGAATTGGAGAATGAAATGGCAAATCACTTTAGTATCTTTTCCAAGAAAACCCCAAGTGGAATTACGAAAAATTGGATGTGACTCAAATGACTGAACACAAACATATGTGCTCCTCTGCCAAACACTTCTTTTGGTCTTTAAAACAACTTTTGGAGATAGGTACTGTTATAATTCTCATTTTACAGTCAAGGAAACTGAGACAAACAGAGATTAAGTGACTTGCCCAGGTTGCACAGATAGAAAATTTCAAGTTCAAACTCAGGATTTCCTGATTCCAGGTTCAGTGCTCTATCCACTGTGTTTTCTATCTACCTTAGTTTCACATATATGTAGATCATAACAAGAACTGAATTGCAAGGTATTATTATTGTGGACATCCTCTGTGTACCTTATAGTATCAAGATTCCTAAAAAAAATTTCCTTAACCACAATAGACAAACTAATTGTTGAGTATTAATGGGAGGACATGTAGAGGAATCACAAGAATGAACTGCCAGGGTTGGGTGGTGACCTGCCAAGCTAGAGGTAGTATTCACATCAATGAAATTACAGTTCTGTGAAAGCCCAGAAAAATGATAATCAATCTTCATATAGAGTCATTGGATATGGTAAGTTCATTATGTACATTAGCCTGTCTAACCTTCCTAGCAGCCCTATGAAGTTGATAGTATACATGCATATTATTATCTCCATTTCCTAAAAGAAGAAACTGAGGCCTCAGAAGGTTTATGTGTCTTGCTCAAAATTTTCATGTCTACTAAGTGGTAGTGGTATCAAGGAATCAAATGACCAAAAATAAACAAGTATCAAATATACACTGTTTTCCAGGTACTGTTGGTAGCCACAAGCAGGTTTCTCCTACCTTTAATATGAGCTTTCTACTATACTACTGAGCCTTGGGTAACAATAAAATGGGAATGATATTTTTTCTTATATTACATTGCCACATTACAGTGATAACCCTACTTTGTAAACCTTGAAGTACTATAAAAATGAGAGCTATTATAATTATTGTCATTACTGAAACAAAAAAACACAACTGAACACCTTTCCACAAAATATTATGATAATGACGTGCTGTAAAATGGAGTCAATGTGATGGTGGGTTTTGTTTCATTGATTATTTATTGTTATAAAAAGATGGGTTCAATGCCCAGCAAGTATATCCAGAAATAAATGTGTTATAAAAATACAATGGAAAAAAGTATCTATTATATATAATTATAATAATTATTATAATATGTAACTATATTATATATTGTATGATATACAACAAAATATTTAATAATTATTCTTATATTTAAACATAATGACCCAAACATTAGTGATGGTATCATTGTACTATTAATTTCTCTTCCTTTCTACTCACTCAATTCAACTTCTTAGGGAAAATACATAACTATTACGTCCACCTGTTTCCTCCCCATGCTATTACATTCTCTATACTGTGGACAGTGTCCTCTTCTACTATCCTAAGCTATCCCATCATTATTCTATTCATTTCCAGGTGTCCTTAAAACATTCTACAGACTTAGAATCCATCATTTTCTCATCACTCTTTTAATAGAGAATGCCATACAACAAACTCCCAGAATCACACATCTTCACAGATTTAGAACTAGGAGAGAGACAGAAATTTCCAATCCAACCTTCAGATTTTAAAGAGAGAAACTGAGAACAGATAGGTCAACTGAATTTCCACACATCTCCAGAAGTTGTTGAGTTGGAATTAAAACTCAAAGCCTGCAACTATGGATCCAGTATACTTTCTTTGTCACCATATAGTAGCCCCTGATTATCCTACACTTTTTCAGCATCTCAATCTCCTAAGAAAACATAGACCTTGTAACATGCAATCAGAGTATGCTGCTGATGTCTTACCTTCTAAGGTTATCATAGACCTATTCTGCATCTGTCTTATATGAAAGAATTTATGAATATCTTATTTCCTACTCTAGAATATAACTTCCTTAAGGACAGGAATTTTTTTCCCCTTTCTTTGTATACTCCATTCTGCCAACTCATTTTTAAAGGAAAATTCATGTACTCTTGTCCATATTAAATACGAGGGAGATTTTATATGCTACTGAGAAGTAAAGCAAGGTTACTTAGAATTAGTTAGGACTAGTCCTGGCTCTGACATGATAATAATGCTGGCATGAAGACTGAACTTGGAAGATATTTATATCTATATATCTATCTCTCTATCTGTATCTCTATCTCTCTCTATCTATACTATATCCATATATCTTTATATCTACTTATATATTTTATAACTATATCTATATCTATATTACTATATCTACATATATATCTGCACATGTAGATATATAGATATTCGGATATATAATTTCCCCTTAGTTACATGTTAAATTATTGTTTTACTTGTAATAAAGTTTTGAGCCAAATTCTATCCATCCCTTCCTCTCTCTTTCTATTTTCCCTTTCTCTACAATGGTAAGTAATCATATATGGGTTATACATATGGATCTGGGATTTTAGTAATGAAGAGAACTCCCTGTGAGACATTTTCTATATTGAAATAGATTGGTACCTTCTCGGTAACTTACAGTCTTAGAAATTTGAAAGAGTACTGAGAGATTATATGGCTGCTGAGAGTTACATTGATGGAAGGTATCACAAGTAGGATCTCAATTGGTCTTGAACTTCCTGTATCTGAAGCTAGCTCTCTTTCCATTACGTCATGTTAATTATCAATAGCTGTGTTACCATGGATAATGCATGGATAAAAACATCTTTGTTTTCTCAAATATAAAAATAAACCAAAAAAGAAAAATAAACCTGCACCACCAACAACAAGAGGGTTATCATGAAATAAAAAGTTTTGTAAATCTTAATCTTTATATAAATGTAAACTCTCATTAGCATCATTCTTATTATTATCCTCACTTTAATTTAAAAGTAAGTAGAAGATGCCAAAACATTGTATTCTAAACTATGGAATTCATGTTGAGTACTTAACATACATATCTATGATCCTCAGACCCTAAATGTCTGTACTAATAATTTAAATTATGTGAGTCAAAACCCTTCATCCCCAGAAAGGAAATAATTTTATAGAAATAATTTTGTTGAGTACTTACTTATGACATTGTAATTCTCTATCATTTTTTCTCCTTTCCTTATTCCTAATCAGCAATCCAACCCAACCTCCCCATTTTAGAGAGAATAACTGAGACCAGGTAGGTCAGCTGAATTTTTTCAGATCTCCAGGTAAAGAAATTGTTGAATTGCGATTAAAACTCTAGGCCTGCAACTTTTGCATGCTCCCTTCATCACAATGAAATTTCACCTCAGGATACAGCCTCTAGGGTTGGAGTAAATCCCAGAGACTATTTTTAAGTCAAGTCTCATCCAAGGCCTGAAGAGTCAAACCAATTCCAAAGCAAGAAATGGATCATGCTCTTGAGAGATTTAGGGAGGCAAGGAAGTTGAAGGAAAATGGCTAAATAAACCGTGGCTCATGAATTCAATGGAAAATTACATCATCATTATGAAACACAAAAGAGATGAATTCTAAGCAGCATAGGAAGAGACTTAATATGAATTATAGCAGACTGAAGTAAGCAGAATCAGGAAAATATATACACAGTGTGGTCATAGAGAAGAATTGAGAAAAATTTGCCTTCCTACCTTCTTGTTAAAGTTGGGGAATTATGGGTGTAAAATAAATAAGCAATTCTCTTAATTTTGTTTGCCTAGCTTTCTAATCTCTGAAATGAACTGGAGAAGAAAAGAGTGGATCACTCCAGTATCTTTGACAAGAAAACCCCTAATAGGGTCCTAAAGAGCCAGACACATCTGCATGGCAACAGCAACAAAGAAGAAGGAGAGAGTTCTAGGTATGAGGGACAGAAAAAAGAACATGTCCAGCTTTGGAGATGGGAGACAGAGGAACTGAAAAAAAATTGGCTAGCTCCACTGGCTTCCAGTCTATTTTCATGTGTGTAGGTTTGGGGAAGTTTCGCAGAACAAAGAAGGCAATCCAGTTCCCAGAAGCAGAACTGGCCAGGAGCTTCCCACAGTCTTAAAGGTCAGTGCAAAGAATAGTTCAGAATCCAATGGATCAAATAGATTTTAGGGTGATGCACTAGTGAATAGGAGCAGTAGGGGGTCTTCTTATCCCAGTACAGGAGTTGTTCGACCCCTCCTCTCTGTTAACCTTCCTGATGGAGATTATCATATCCATAATTAGTCTCAAAGTTGAGGAGCTGAAGTAGAGAGTCACTGTGCTTTATAGTGTACTTTGCTTCTGAATGAAGCAGAGCCAAATATCCTATAAATTAACTGCTTTTTTAAAATATCCCCCTCTATAAACACAAAGAGACTCGAGAAGCTGTGGGTAGTTTTGCTTCATTCCTTTCTGATGGTCAGAACATAGGGCAGATATGGTGAAAGCTGAAAAAATGGGGCAGTTTAATCACAGAACCTTCTTTATCAAAGGTAACCTAGAAGAGGAAATGAGACATTAGAGGAAACCTCCACACAAGCTGCTTCCAGCTGACCCTCTCCTTATCCTCTCTCCAGTCACGGTTCTCAATCACTTCCTGGCTAATTGTCTCCACTCATGTGTGCAAACTAACCATTTATGGGAAATGCCACGGAATGTTAATTTCATTTGGAATTGGGTAATTGCAAAAAGCGCTTCCTTTTTTTATGATATGAAATGAATAAGTATTGTATTAATAGTGCCATTTCCAATTATGACCACAATCACAGGCCTGCCAGGGAAGAGCTGCAAGTTATTTTTCACAGAGCATTTTCCCAGTCAGGTTTTTTCAACATCTCTCCCCTCCTCTCATCCTGGTAATTAAGATAATGTTGCATAATTATAAACACATATTGGAAGATCACATGCCAGGGGTGGCTGTCCAGTTTCCTGCTCATTCTAGCTTATGTGGATGAGTGTTACTGTCACCAAGTGAAACACAGTAAAGATGAGCACGGGGAGCCAAAACCCAGGCAGTTTTCCTCAGAAATTGTGGGTTCTACATCACAGGAGATCTCCTAATAAAAACTGGAAGTTTGCTTATCAAGGATGTGCTCTAGAGAATTCTGCTCCATTTACATGTTGGACCAGATGACCTTTGAATTATTTGTTCTACAAGTCAGAGATTTTGATGGCATGATTTGTTAATTAAAGTTTGAGACTCAACCCTTTGGAAATTACCAACCTAAGCAAATATACGAAGGATCAAGGGAATCTTTAGCCTGGGGAACCTCTGGGGCATAAAGTATTTCTATAACTTAGTAGATAAATCTTAAGGGTTACATATCATGAGTAAGAAAGAGCTTTTGTCCTCTTGTTTGTCATCTTACCTTGTTATAAACCTGGCAGATTATAAGAAGAAAGAGTAAAGAAGACATTATACACTATGAGGCTCCTGACTATAGTCATTTCTCACATTTACAATAACCACTAAAATCATAATTATTCAAAACTGCACCAAGGCACATTTGCTTGAAGTAGACTACATCAACAATCTGTGGATCTTGTGGGGGTTGTTTCAGGATGTCAGAGTTCAGTGTGTATAGGGGAGACAGAGATGGGGAACAGTGATAAAGAAAACATTTGAATATTTCTTCTGCAAACTGAAGAGCTGAGAGAGGAGACAGTCCATCCCCTAGAACAGTGTGCCCCTCCCCATTTGCCTCTGTGTGTGTGTTGTGTGTGTGTGTGTGTGTATGTTTGTGTGCATATGTATCTCTGTGATGTGGATGATCAGAGTGTGGGGAGAGGGGTTGCATCACACCTTATAGCCTATCACAGAGCTTAGCTCCAACACAACCAAACCTACTTTTATCATCTTAACTGCAACTGGATCCCCTATCTCCTATATGTAAAAATTCATTCTCTACCTCTCTTAACAAAGTGTTTACCCTCTCATAACAGTTATAATCTACTATTCAGGGGCTCACAGCAGCAGTGTATGTGTACCATTAGGAAAATTCTTGCACCCAGTTTCTGCCCTTAGATCATCAAAGATGACCTTGATCAAGTTGCTTCATCAATGTGATGCTCACTTTTAACCACCAAAAAATGAGAGGGTTGGGAAAACAGGTTTTATAATTCACTTTTAGTTCCAACATTCTATGATTGATATTCTAAATATATTCTAAAATCTCTTCCAGCTCTCTCTGTTCTAAAGTCTCTTCTAGTTCTAAAATTCTGTTTTATGTTCTAATATTCTATGTTCCAAGACTCATTCACTCACTCTCTCTCTCTCTCTCTCTCTCTCTCTCTCTCTCTCATCTCCAAAATTCTGTTTTATTTTCTAAACATACCCTATTCTTAAGGTTGTTTCCAGTTCCCCTAAGATAAAAATACATTTTTTCCTGTTTAGCTTGTAAAGACCTTTCACAACCTGGCCCCAATCTATCCTTCAAGCCTCATTAGACATTGTACTCCTTCCTTTACTGATATCTAGCCAAACTGGCCTTTCTCTGTTTTTCACACATGAAATGCCAGCTCTCATCAACATGCTATCCCACATACTTGGAAAGCATTTTCTCCTTAGCTGCTGATTCAAACTCCCTCTTATTAGCTCTCCCAGTAGAACATAAGCTCCTTGTGAGTAGGAATTGTTTCATTCTTTGACTATATATGACCAATAAATACACAGAACCTGATGCATATTATGCAGTTAATAAATCATTGTTTACTGATTGATGTTTTATTCAGAGAAATGACCAGAAATTCTGGAAGGAAGATCAAATTAAATTGAGCAGTGAAGAGATATCTTGAGTAAGATCTATAGTTGAGGTAGATTAGAGACACTGTATATGAGTGAAGAAGTTGAATAAATGGAAGGCTAGAATATTCCAAGGGAGAAGGGCTTAGGATGAAGAAGATTAAGCCAGGTATTAAAATTATCGGGAAGAAGAAGAAAGCATAACGTGGAGGTCCACAAATGATTTCAATTAAGCTATCTGGGCATAACATAATGGAGTGAACTTTAATGGTGGTTGCTGAGATTAAAACAACTCTAAGATACCACCTCACACATATCAAATTGACTAATGTGACAAAAAAGAAAAATTATAAATATTGAAGGGAATGTTGGAAAACTGAGACACTAATGCACTGTTGGTAAAATTGTAAATGGATCCAACCATTCAGCAGAGCAATTACTACCCAGAGGGCAATAAAATTGTGCATACCCTTTGATTGAGCAATACCATTGTTAAGTCTATATCCCAAAGTGAATTAAAAAGGGGGGGGGATGATCAACTTGTCCAAAAATATTTATGGTAGTTTTTTTGTGGGGCTAAGAATTGGAAGTTGAAGGGATGCCCATCAATTCAGGAATAGCTGGATGAACTGTATTATATAATTTTGATGGAATATTTTTGTAATATAAGAAATGAAAAGCAGGATGATTTCAGAAAAACCTGGAAAGACTTACATGAATTGTTGCAAAGTGCAGTGAGAATAACCAATGAGCAATACTGTACAATGAAGAAGTGTGAATGACTTCACTATTCTCAACAGTATAATGATCCAGAACAATCCCAAAGGACTCAAGATGAAATATTCTACCTACATGCAGAGAAAGAATTGATATCATCTGAAGCATACTATTTTCACTTTCTCTCTTTTTATTCTTTTTTCAAGTCTTCTTATAAAAATGACTGATATAGAAATGTTTTACATGATTGCACATGTATAACATCAAATGGCTTACTGTCTCAGGGAGGGGAAAGAGGATGATGGAAGAGAAGGATAGAATTTTGTAACTTAAAACTTTTAAAAAATGTAAAAATTGTTTTTACATGCAACTGAGAAGAATAAAATATAAAAATGTAGTTGCTGTATTGTAGATAGCATTGATAGAGTTTATTTAGGGTGTTCCCAAGGTTTTAAGTGCAGTTTTTAAAACTGCACTGAAAAGGGGTACCCTTTAAAGTACTCTCTGGTTTGCAAAACATTTTAATGCTTTCTCACTTTCTTATTTCTCAGAAAGTTGCTGATGAAAAAACTAAGACTCAAACAGTTAAGTTATTTGCTAGCCAATAAGTATCTGAGGCAGGGTTTGAACTCAAATCTCTGTGACTTCAAGTGTAGCACTCTATCCACTATACAACCTAGCTGCATAGACTTGGTCTAAAAGTCGTCATTTGGAGCAGAAATACCCATTTTCTTTCCTGGTCCTATGTGTCTAGGGATGTGAAATAAGAAAACCAACCTTAGAGAGAGTGAGAAGAGAAGTTTTTGTCTTTACAAGAAAGCTAAGCTTTGTTGAGAGCCAAAATATGAAACAAATGTAAAGAGGTGTTATTCAGGGATGTAGAATTACAGATTTGGAACTGAAAGTGTTCTTTGCAGGTCATCTGTCTAGTTTATCCACCTTATCATTTGAATAAAAGAAGGCCCAGAGAATTGAAAGACATCTTCAAGGTCTTACTCCTAGGAAGTGGCAGAGCCATGATTCAAAATCAATTCCTTTAATGTGAAATCAGCGAGTTTTCTATAGACCAACAGTAGAGAGGAAATTCAGAGGAAAACA